>NW_010432620.1:8024-9802 GCF_000710305.1 Buceros rhinoceros silvestris | reverse complement strand
GGCAGCAGGTGGGAGGCAGCGGGTGCTCATGCAAACACCCTGCGATGCTGCATGGCTGCTGCTCCCCTGCAGCACCCAAAGTGAGGTCACGAAGGTGGCAGGGACATCGTCAGCCCACCCTGCGAGGGGACACCTCCAGCTGCAGAAGCATCAGGAGGTCCCAGGGATGCTGCCCCTGCACCAGCACAAGTCCTGCCCCAGTCCCCACAGATCCGCCGTCCCCACTTCCAGCTACCAGCAGCTTTTATTTTGCACCAAAATGAACACCAGATGCAACGACAGTCCCGGTTCTTGCTGGGGGAGGTTCCTGTGCCTGGGTGGAGGGGGATGGCCACCTTGTCCCCATACCACTGGTTGAGGGGTCTGATGCCACCCCCCTGCTGATGCACAACCACTGTCACAAGCTGGACAGTGCTCAGCAGCCTGCGATCACCCCTGCAGAGCCTGTGGGGGGTGGGGAGCAGCCAAGCGCTGATGCAATAAAGCTGTGCCTGGCTCATGGAGCAGGGGGGCTGCATTCAACCTTGTGTTGAGGGCTCCCTGAGGGACACAGCCAAGAGAGGAGCACTGGGATGGTGCCCACATGAGGGGCAGGACCGATCCCTTGGCCCTGGGGGAGATGAGGAAGGTGGAGCTGGGAGCCCCTCGCTCCAGCAACACAGGATGCTACGAGGAAAGCCATGAAGGGACCAGAGAGCTAACGGGAGTCTTGGAGACCACAGCTGTGGGAAGAGCAGAGCCAGCCACAGGCTGAGCACAGTGCAGGGGTTGCAGGCACCCAGCACCCACTAGCAAAAGCCCATGTGGCTCACAGCCATCCCTGCCCCTTTGCACCCTCTGAGCCAGAGCACAGCAGCACCCACCCCTCATGGAAAAGGGTCCCATGCTCAGCAACAGCCCTGAGCCCAGGATCATACCGACCCAAGAAAGGTGCTGGTTTAGAGATGGGTGCCCAAGTGGCACCGAGCAGGCAGGGAGCAGCAAAGGGACAGGCACAGTACGTGCATTGGGCAGGCAAAACAGCTGGGCAGCTCTGGGGGCTCCTGAGCAGGAGGGATCCATTTCCCAACCTGGGGACAGCACAGAGGGAGCAAACCGGGTGCCAGACCAAACAGCAGCAGTGCCAGCAAAGCACGGACCTGCCTGGCACCGGGGCCGAGCTGGGGCTCAGCGTTAAGGCGATGGTAAGGCTTCCTTGTGTAGGCGGGGGCCTCTCCGAGGCCGTGGTCCTCTTAGCATCTCATGGTCCAGTTTCAGGTATGTCCAGGGTCTCCTTTAATCGGTGGCCAGGTCAGAACTCCTCTCCTGCCCCTTCCCACCATCAGGACCTGCCCTCGTCCCCGGCTGGGGTGGGGAAGGGCGAGGGGGATGCGAGGGCTGTGGACGCACAAGGGCAAATCAGTTCAGGGTCTCACTGGCTGGAGATGCTATTTGGAGATCTGCAGGGCTGTGACTACCGGCTTCATCTTGAAGTACTGTTTAAACCTTAGCTTTGCATATCTGCCGAGAGGAGAGAGGGACAGATGTGAGACACTCATCCCCTGGCTGCGGAGGGTCCCTCCAGCATGGAGAGACCACTGGGATCCTCTTGCTGCAGTCGTTTAACGCTGAGCTGCACTGGAAGCAAATGCCCTGAGCCCCGGTGGACTCACCTTAAAAAGTTAAAGTCTATGGTAGAGTATTTAGCCTGGATCAGGCCCCAGCACGCCCAGAGGAAATGGGATGCCTGCAACAGACAAAACCAGGATCAGAAACGGGCACAGAGCACCCCTGCCCAC
>NW_010432620.1:4469-7845 GCF_000710305.1 Buceros rhinoceros silvestris | reverse complement strand
GTGGACGACAGGACATGGGGTGGCAGCCAGCTGGGGCTGGCCAATACGTGTATTTTTATACGCGCCGGAGGCTGGTCCCAGTCTGGGTGAGGGATGCCAGCAGGAGGGATGCTGAACAGCTCAGGGTACCAGCCGCTGCGTTTGCAGCCGGGATGTCCCTCCTAGCAGCTCCGGCCAGGAAACCAGCCAAGATTCTTTCTTAAGTTTCTTGAAAATTAGCTCCGCCTGCCCATGGTGTTTATACCGAAGAGGATTTCCTCATGCTGGCTGGCCCCTCTGAAGGGATGCCCAAGGCCACAGCTATCAGAGACATGCTGTCCCTTGGCACATGTTGGTGGGATGGCGGGCAGCCAGTGCTATCTTTGACCTTGCCTGGGGGCTCAGTGCTTCCAAGGTGCAGCCAGGCTCTTTGGGCCAGCCCCAGGTGTCCCAAAACTCCCAGGCTGGTACCCGCACCCCTGTCCCCAGCTCACCCAAGGGCAAAGAAAAACCTATCACACAGGCAACCCTTGAGAGAGGCTAGCTCCATTCCATCTCCACCACTCACCAAAGAAAACTTGTTCACTTGCACGTAGAGAGCCTCCAGCTCCTCCTCAGACACCTCCATGTCTCCTTGGTCACCCTGGGTGAGCTGTTTGTAGGCGTGTAGGTAGGAGTGCAGCCACTGCAGCTGAATCTCCTTGCTGGGGTAGAGGCGATAATCCACCTCCTTCACGCCTGTGAGGGGAGCCAGGGTCAGCGATGGAAGGGAGGGTTTCTCCAGGGCAAAGTGACTTGACCAGGGGGTTCTCTCATGTACAACTGGGTGAGCAAAACCCCTACAGAGCTTCAGGAGGGCACGAGCCAGGGGGAACCCGCTGATCTGAGGCTGCCACCCAGCCTTTGCGAGGGTAAGGGCTAAGCTCGTGCAGGTGTTGCATTCCAGCAGCAGCCCCATTTCCCACCATGGGACTGGGGATGCAACTGCCTCCTCCATCCCCAGGAACAGGGAGACCCCAGAGGCAGCTGCTGCAATCCAGGAGGGACCCTTGGTGCACAGAGAGGAGCCCAACTCACCTGCAAACTCATTAAAGTGGTTTCCAATGTCAAAAGCCTGGTAGTTGTAGCCCGTGTACTCGTAGTCTATGAAGCGAACGTGCCCTGCAGAGGCAAAGGCAGGGGCTGGAGATGGAGCTGCCAGCCCCTGGGGAGGTGGGTGAGGGGCAGACCCCTTCCCAGGCGGGGGAAGCTGCTGCCACCAACCTTGTGCCTGGTTGTAGATGATGTTCTTGCAGAGCAGGTCGTTGTGGCAAAGCACGACGGGGGACCCCAGCTGGGAGAGCGTTTCCTTCATCCAGGCCAGCTCGTGCTCAAGCACCTCCAGGCTGGGCACATCCTGCTGGAGGCTGGGGAAGGGGACGGGGGGCAAATCACTTCCACTCACGGGGAACCTCCCTCAGGGACAGAGGGGCAGTGTTGACCCCTATTTCTCTCTGTGCATTTTATAAACGAACTTATCGGTGACACAAAGTGGGGCCAACGACGCCGTTTTTGGTCTGGGAAGGCCAGCTTTGGCTTGGACATCCTCCGGAGTGCTGCATGGTACCCAGGCAACCTGGCAGATGCCACGGTGCAAACTCAGCCCTTCCCTTCTCCCCAGTAACACCCAGTAACATCCATCGCCCAAACTCAGCACCCCTCAGCGCTCACTCCCAAAGCGCCCAACTAACCCCCAGGCAACAGGAATCTTTTGGACTCTGCCAGGGCACGCCCCCTCTCAATAACCTCAGAAGTTCCAATGCCAAGAACAGAGCCTGTTAATGATTAATTAACTGGCTGTACTGAAGGTGTGGGCTTGGGTAAAGTCTGCCTGCAGCGGGGCGAGTGCTGAGTAAAGCCCCATGTCTTGCTGCTGCTGCTGACGGAACAGGTTAATTATTCGCTTGCCTTCGGGTTCATTCACCTCCATCACCTCTTGGGGCTGCCTGAATCCTTCCCAGACACGCTAGCACTCACCTGGCGTGAACCCAGGCTCCCAGAAATGGGATGAACTGGTCTGAAGTGGGAAGTGGCTGCTTTAATCTATACGGGGGTTCTGGCATCCCCTCCAATGTCAGCTCAACCTTGCTGCTCAGAGCCCTGCTGTAAGAAGGACTGGAGCATCAGCTTACTCTAGGGAGGGCTTAAAATGCAGACGGGATTTGCGGAGACGAGGAGGAGGTGGATTAGTGCAGCAGGTGGGAGTCTCTGGCTGGGGCCAGAATCTGCCTGGATGCCATACAGCCACAACCCAGAGCTGCCTCTGCTCTAACCCTGCTCCTGGACTGGCAGTGGGAAGAGTGCTGGTGAGTGCAGGGAGATGCCTCCACACAGGGAGATGCCTCCATCCCACCCAATATCAGGGGCTTGGCCATGAGTTTGCTCATGGAGGGATCACGATCCAGAAGTGGCCACGTGGCAGGATCCAGCCCCGACACCATCCCCAGCCCCGCTCACCATCCCCAGACACTGCAGAGGCTTTACCTGGGAACCAGGGCTCTTCCCCCCAGTCCCGTATGGGGAAGACTTAGAGACGGGTGGGCAGCGGATGCCCAAGCCAGAGCCTGGCTCTTTGGGATCCCTCTGCCTTTACCTGGGGTTGGATACCTTTGGGCTGAGATCCATCTTCACGAGGGTGAGGTATTTGTGCAGCTTCTCCCAGAGGATGGGCTTGGGAAGGCTCCCGTTGGCATGGATGGCATGTACCCGGGCCATCTCCTGGGCCACCAGCCTGGGGGGAAACACGGAGGTGTGGTGAGAGGTGGCCCTGCAGCAGCATCCCAGGGAGGAGTGCTCCTCACAACCAGCCTTGAGACACCATGTGTTTAAAAGCACAGCGTCAGGACAGCTGAAACTTGCCCCGCTTCAGCTGCAAACCTCTGAAGTGTTTCAACCCGCTGCCTGGGTCCAAAGGAGCATTCACCTTTCCAAGGCAAGGTCAGGTGAGAACCACGGTTCTCCCGAAATCTCTATGCCCCGAAAGGTGATGATTTAAAAACGCAGTGACAAACCCAGATGTAGTTTGCACTGTTTACACCCCAGCACCACCCAGGGGTGTGCACACCAGAGATGCTGGAGCACCACGCTGGAGCCAGGGCAGCGAGGGGCAGAGCTGGGGACACGGAGCAAACCCCTCGTGCCCGGAGAGGCACCGGTTCCCCCATCCCATGGTTCCCATTCAGACCTGCACTCCCGAGGCCGCGGGGGTCCTGCACACCTGAAGATGTGGGGGTCCCGCACGTGGTCGGGCCCCAGGGCGATGCCTGGCAGGAACTGGTAGCAGAGCCCATTCTGGAAGGCGCAGTAGAGGTCGGGGGCGCAACCGTGGGCGCGAAGCACCTGGAAATTCCTCAGCTCC
>NW_010432620.1:4009-4354 GCF_000710305.1 Buceros rhinoceros silvestris | reverse complement strand
TCCGTCTCCCGGTCCACGAAGAGCTCTGTCTTCCTGCCGTAGACACGGACCAGCACCGCGTCTGCCATGTCCTCATCCGTGTAGCAGGCCACGAGCTTGTTGGTGATGCCATCGGTGAAGAGCTGGGGGGAAGAAGGGCAGCAGAGCCGATGCCTGTACATCCCTGCCACGCCAGCGGGCATGGGGGGGACCCCTTTCCACCAGCAGATCCCAGGGAAGGAGCAACGTGGCGAAGACAATAACAGGCAACGGGCAAGAGAAAGCAGCAAGCAGCAGCACCCGGGGCAGCCAGGAAAGCTCCTGTGGCAGGTGGCACAAGTTTGTATGGCCTCGAGGCTCAGGCAG
>NW_010432620.1:3433-3783 GCF_000710305.1 Buceros rhinoceros silvestris | reverse complement strand
TGGGGTGGAAATCCTACCATTTTTCACCTGGAAGCTCAAGAATAGCTCAGGCCAGATGTGCCGCCAGCACGCTTGGCATTCGAGCGGCCCCGGGAACAGCTCACAAAAAAGCGGCGCAAATATTTTGGCACAAAATAAAAAAATAATCCAACCAGCAAACAACCCGATGCAAACACCGCCAGCCCGTCTCCTCCTCCCGACCTCCCCGTGGGGCCGGGTCGCTGATAGGCAGGGACGTCTCTGCCGCGGACGTCTGGTGTCATTGCTCTGATGGCTCCTCACAGATGGAAAGAGAGTTTTGTTCTCCCATCGCCCCGGCTTGGCCGCCTGCCCGCACACATGTAGGGGCT
>NW_010432620.1:2803-3212 GCF_000710305.1 Buceros rhinoceros silvestris | reverse complement strand
CCATCGCCCCACGGGAAACCCTCAGCCCATCATCCCCCATGCAGGCAGGATGCTCAGCCCCACACGGTTCTGAGGCCAGCGGTGCTGGGGTGACGCTGCTCCCCACAAGAGGGATTTCTCTATCCCCTTTGGGTTCGGGGAGCCGGAGCAGGTGTGATGCTGGCGGAGCGGGAGGGGGGCGAGTTTTTTTGGGGGTGGGACAGCTAATTTTAGACATCCCACTCAGCAACTCATGCTCCTATATAGGGTGCCTATATATAGGGCTCCCCATGCAGCCTCCCGAGGGAAACTCTAAGGAATGACACCCCCCAGGTCAGACGGCACTAACACCCCTGGTTACACAGCTGGCCGGTGTTGGGTTTGGGCTGAGCATGGCAAGCAGCGAGCCAGCCACCACGTCCCCTGACCC
>NW_010432620.1:1155-2747 GCF_000710305.1 Buceros rhinoceros silvestris | reverse complement strand
TGGCCCGTGTTGGGTTTGGGCTGAGCATGGCAAGCAGCGAGCCAGCCACCACGTCCCCTGCCCCTCGGCTGCCGCTGGGGCAGGCTGAACCTTCTCAAGCCCCCGAGCTGCTTTTCCCAGGGCAGATAATCCGCGTTTCCAGCACGGTGCCACGCTCGGCTCTCTCCTCCCCTTGTCCTGCCAAGCCCCAGAGGCCAGGAATTTCAGCAAGCAAGAGGTGTCACGCCTATCCATGCAGAAGAGGTGCCACATGTGCTCCATTGGCCACATGCACCAGCCGCAGGTGAACAGCTCCAGGTCGAGATGCTCAGTGCCCTCTCACCTGCAAAGTCCTCACATTTTGTTTTGCTGCTCCACAGCCCGATCAGCTTTTTCCAGTGGGTTTAATGGGATTACTGAGCCTTATCCCCCCCGAATTCCAGGCCACTAACTTTGGAGGCTCACACGTGGTTCATCAGCAACCTGCACACACACACACACGCAGGGGCTTGCCTGGGTTAGAGGCAGCGCTCCTCCAGCTCCCGAGGAACGATCAGCAGATGCCTGATTCCTTGTGCATCCCAAGTGCAGCCAGCTATCAGCAGGGCTGCAGCACTGCTACCAGCCCAAATCCTTCCCTGCTGCAGGAGAGTGACAGCAGGGAGAAAGTGAGCGTGACTCCGCACCAGGAGTCTTGCAGCAATGAAACGCGAAGTGAGACCCAAGCCCTGTGCAAAGGTGCTGAAGCGAAGCGGCTCCATCTGACACCCTGGTGCTGCAAGAACCCCTCGGCATCCCCAAAGCGCCGCTGTGCTGGCTGCGTCCCTGCACAGGCACCCCCAGTGCCGCTCCCCAGCCCAAGGTGGCCGGTAGCCCACAGCACCTTGTCAGAGTCGGGCTAAAGAGGTGCAGCTGCACTGGAATCCTCACAGGGGTTTGGCTCCACGTCGCTGCTGCTCTTCTTATCGCCGATGAGGGATGGAGGAGTGTGTGCTGCCCTGAGAGCGCAGCTGGCTGACTCACCGGTACCGCCTGTGCCTTTCTCGGTACAGAGATGCTTCTGCCCAGGGACAGAGCTCAGAGGATGAGGAGTGGGAGCCCTGGAAAGCTGGCACAGCCTGGAGCATGGGGGCTGAAGAGCCCAGCAAGAAGAGGGCAAGTGGAGGAGGCCAAGCACCCAGACCCTTCCTTCTCATCTTTCACACCCTGTCCCAAGTGCCGGGAGACCTTTCGGTGCCACCAGCGCATCCTGGTACAGCCCCTGCAAGCTGCTGTGCACTGACACCCTGCAGTGAGGTGCTGTGAACCGGGCACCACTCCAGTGCGCAGAGGAAAGCGAACAGGAACGCTAATGGGAACCAGCTGAGGACCAGCACACCGCTCCAGTCCCCTCCCGAACAGCTCTTGCAATAGCAGCTAAGGGAAACGCAACCGGAGGTTTTTCCCCTCCAAATCCTAAGGGGGTTTTTGCCTTTTTTTTTCTTTTTTTAAATTAAAAACACACACGCACACACAAGCTGCTGCTGAACACCGACCCCCTCCGATGCTTGGAGAGAGCCTGGATGCCAAAGAGCTGGGGTCCTCAAACAGCCATCGCCACCGAGCTGCGTGCT
>NW_010432620.1:521-1141 GCF_000710305.1 Buceros rhinoceros silvestris | reverse complement strand
ACCCCGCGCCCCCTCCGATGCTGGGAGAGAGCCTGGATGCCAAAGAGCTGTGGTCCTCAAACAGCCACCGCCACCGAGCTGCGTGCTCGGTGCTGCACAGAGCCTGGGACATTTCCTGCCCCTACAACCCTGCGTTCCGAGGAACTCCAGCTCCCAGCTTCCTGCCTGTTGCCATGTGCCCGTTCATGTGTATCTTCCTGTAGCTTCTTGTATTTAATTACACTTGGCTATTAATACCTTTTTAATGACACTCCAGGACATGCATACACAGGTTTAAGTGACCCAGCTCCACCACCTCCACGGTCCCATGCCCATCTCCAGCAGCTTGGTGAGGGCACCGACACCACCAACCTCACTTTTCCATGCCAGACCTGGCACCCCTGGGCAGAGGCGAGGAGGGGGAAAGGGACCCCCAGCCCTGCTCTCCCAGCCAAGCCCTGCCAACTCCAGGCAGCCAAGCCCTGTCCGTGCAAGGAGCCCAGCTCCCAGCCGAACCTGCCTTCAGCCCACGCGACCTGGCAAAGGTGCGAGCCAACAAGTGACCCAAGCGAGACCTGCTCCCTGGGGCAGCTCCTCCTGCGAGCAGCAGCCCGACAGCGCTGGGTGCAGGCGGGGGGAGG
>NW_010432620.1:0-318 GCF_000710305.1 Buceros rhinoceros silvestris | reverse complement strand
TGGGTGCAGGCGGGGTGAGCACCTGCGGGGGTTGTCCAGCGGGGCCAGCAGTGCAGGATGTGACCCCCGCAGCGCCCCCGCCTTCACGCACCTTGGCAGCCTCGAGGGAGCCTGGGGACACGCTTGCGAGAGTGGGAGGGCGAGCTGAGGGTGGGGGCACGGGGTGCTGTGACTTCCTTGGCAGGTCCTGTAGCCCCCCATGGTGGGTGCTACAGTCACCCTCACGTGGACCTTACAGCCCCCCCAGCGAGCTCTACAGCTGCCCCGGGGCAGGCCCTACAGCACCCCGGGCTGAGCCCCGCACCTCCGCGATGACCC
>NW_010432619.1:8423-9404 GCF_000710305.1 Buceros rhinoceros silvestris | reverse complement strand
GCAGGAAAGCGCTTTAATTTAAACCATTCACTTATTTTTTGAGCTTTTTTTTCTAATCGCATAATTACTGCAGACATTTCTGCTCATGTTAGGTTTTATTACATCTTTGTGGTTATTCTACAAGTTCTAAATTTTGGGCCTCAACTGAGCTGGCAAAGTTCTCCAAAAACATCTGTCCCAAGTTACTCCCCTGCCAGCGCTGGCGGCTGAGGACGTTGCGACACAGGGGTTTATTCGCAACAGAAAAACTTCTTATTCCTGACCCAAATAAAAGTGTAAATATTTACTGCCTGGATGTCAGCGCTGGCCCCACACCTGCGGGTCCCGACAGGCATCCAGGGGCTCATCCATCCCCCCCAGGACACGGCCCAGCGCCCCTGATGTCCCCAGGCGCATCAGCTCCCCTGGAGCGTGGGCTAGTGGCAGGCAGGAGCTCCACGCCTGCTCTGGGCTGCAGCAGAGCCAGCACCATCCCCTGTGTCAGGACCCCCCTTCTGACTGCCACACCGCTGAGGTGACACCATCCCTCCCAAGAAGGGGCCAATTAACAGCCGCTCGCTAATTCCCCTGCATTAGTATTCCCAGACCCAACCAGCTGCTTGAGTCCAGCAGCATCAAGCTGTGAGTTTGTGGTCCAGTTGTGTCCACCCATTGTAGAGGTCCCTTCGTGTACCCACCCGCCCCGGTCGGGCTGTGGTGTGACCAGAGCAGCGATGGAGGGGAACTGTGTCACCTCAAACACGTCTCGGTGGCTTTACTGTTGTTCCTATTGCTCCTACAAACACACCTGGAGAAAGTGGTGAGGTCTCAAGGACACCGCTAACGCGGCACACGCAGCCTGCGTGGCTGTTACGAGGCTCCCAGTAACAGCACTGGGACCCACTGAGCAGGGATGGGGGCAGCCGCTGCCTGCAAAGGCTCTGCCAGCCCCAGCCACGCTGCCTGCCCACCCCCGACAGCCCCAGGGAGGGCAGACGCACC
>NW_010432619.1:7188-8334 GCF_000710305.1 Buceros rhinoceros silvestris | reverse complement strand
CCCCGCCCACGCTGCCTGCCCACCACAGACAGCCCCAGGGTGGCCAGCAGCACCCAGGTGACACCCGGCAGCACCGCTCAGCACCAGCCCGGCCCCGCAGGACACGGGCCTTTTACACACCGTTAGCCCAGGCATTTAATGGGCAGCCGCCGCCAGCTCACCCCGCTGTCCCAAAGGCACCTTTGCAATAAAAGCAGCTCACGCCAAGCACCCAGCACCCAACGCAGCCCCTGCCATGCTGACACCTCCCCGTCCACCACCTCCAAACCTCCCAGGAGCCTTGATGCTGGGTGCTGGGCAGGGCAGAGAACCCCAGGAAAAGCAGAAAACAACCCAGTGGCCACAAGAACAGGTTTGGGACGTGACATGGGGACACGTGTCCTGCTGCATCCCCTCCCAGGGGACATGGCATGGGGCTGGCAGCAAGTGGGTGAACCCCTCCAGCTCAGGCAGGCACGGGCAGCGCTGTGGGACAGGGCAAGACCCTGCTCCCAGTGCCACCACAGGCATGCAGGACGTGTCCTGGAGGTGCTGGGGACGCCAGCGCTGTGACAGGCCCAGCTACCAGCAGCCAGCCCTGCTGACCTGCCCCAGCAGCCTGATTTTAAACCTGTGCTGAATTATTCATGGTATTACTGTGGTTCCTGGAGCAGGAGGTCCCGACACCGGGTCTCTGCTGAGGTGCACGGTGACCTCCCCTCCCACGGCAGCTCTCCTGGAGGGTCACTTCTCTTGCAAAGTAACACTGGGGCAGCACGGGGTGGGGTGGCAAGGCTGTGCCCACCCTGCTCCACCCCAGCTGCCATATTTCCCCCCCTCTTTGTTTCATCTGCTCGTTGCTACAAGCTGCGCCCAACAACCCAGCCTCAAAACAAGGAAAACTGCAGCCTTTACACAACCAAACGGTGCTCAGAAAGGTGTTGCTCCCTGGGAGCAGAACAGAGCATTGGCACCGGTTCCTACAGGGCAGGCTGGGGCCAGGGGTCTACAGGGGGAAGAGAGCTGCTTTTTCTCCTCCTTCACCAAGTGCCTCCAAGGAAGCTACACAAAAGACCCAAGCACTGCCAACCCAAGCCCAGCTTCTCCCAGTGCTGCCCAGCTCAGCCTGGTCCCCTTCAAACCCAGCTGGGGACAAGTCTCTGACAG
>NW_010432619.1:5960-7026 GCF_000710305.1 Buceros rhinoceros silvestris | reverse complement strand
GGCTGCCACAGCCCCACTGCAGGGACAGAAATCTCCCAAACAGCCCCCCCATCCCACACGGCCCCAGTGCCAGCGACCAGTGGGATTAGGGTCAGGCTAGAGCTGCCTCATGCAGGGACACGGAGCTGGAGGGCTGAGTGCTGCAGGAACTGGGATGCACCATCAATCCCCTGGCCTCCAGCCAGTTTGGACCTAGGAGGAGAGCCACATCACCCCGGTCTTATCACCTCGAGGCACGCAGGACTGCAAGACACAGGAGCAGGAGGCAAATCCTGCTGCTCCGGCCACCCCTGACCTCGCACCAGGGTCACTCACAGCTGCAGCGTGGAGAAGTGACCTTGGCCAGGAAAGCCCAGCTCTTCAAAGAGATGCCGCCCGCGGAGGCAGGAGCAAACCAGCCTCTGCCAGCACCTGACATGCTCAGCGCTGCCCAGCTCGGCCCCACACACCGGGCATTGCCCCCAGAGCCAGCTCCCTGCGTCCAGGTCACGCTGCAAACACCAGCCCCGGCTCTGGCACAGCGAGCCCCAAACGCCCCAGCCACCCTGGCCCTGGCAAAGCCCCCCAGCCCCTCCAAGGGGAAGCGCGGGCACCTCTCCCTGCTCACACCCCAGCACTGCCTGGCTCTCCCTGCCCACCCTCTCCTTGGAGGAGCTGAAACCCAAAGGCCGGAAAGGTCCATCCTGTTCCCCTCGCCTGACTTCCCATCAGCGCACGCTGTTGGACTGCACCAAGCGACCGACACGGAGAAGGAGAGGAAATCACCAGCTTGGAAAGCTGCCCCCCGCCCCAGGAACGGCTCCTGACCATCCTGGAGGTGACCAGCACCCCACTGCCCTGAAACCCAGGAGAAACACACCCCCCATCATCACGCAGACCTTCAAACAGCTTCAAATCATGCAATAAGGAACACAAAAGGCCACAAAAAGCCTGGCAGCCCTGGGGAAGGGGGTTCCTCCTCTGCAAGATTCCAGATGACTCCAGAGGGGAGGATCAGAGGCCAGACCCCCTCCTCACCACTGGAGGTGCTGGTGCCTCCTGCCTCAAAGCAGCCTAACCTCTTATC
>NW_010432619.1:4764-5834 GCF_000710305.1 Buceros rhinoceros silvestris | reverse complement strand
CCTCTGTGGGGGCCCTGGAGGCCACGAATCTTCCCTGACTTTCCCACCCGTGTCCTCCCAGCACCACCATGGCCACTTCCCAGCCAGCATCCAGCCACCACTCCACCTCTGAGGGGGCAGAGGCTGACCAGGCACCACAGCCCCTGCAAGCTCCCCAAGGAGGAGGAGGAGCGTGCCCACGGCAGCTCCGTGATGGAAAAGGCGGTTGAGCACCAGTGCTCCCAGTCTGGCAGCACAGACCGACAAGCACGGGGGGCTACAGGGTGGGGATGTGGAAGGGAAGGGGACAGATGGCTGCAGGGAGATGACAGTCACCAGCTCAGTCACGTTCCTGCCACAATCACGCCTCGAGCAGGGGCAGCGCTGGGACTGAACACTGATATCTGCCGAGCACAAGCCTGCACCGTCTCCGCCAGCCTGGCCCCAGCAGCGAGGCAGCCATGGAAACTGGACGTTTTCCACCCCAAATTCTTTCCTTTTTGGAAAGGAGTTTACCAATGAAAGGTGCTCACTGCAGAATCACAGTCCGCACTCGGGCCACTTGAAGAAGAGCTAATTGCCTTCCCATTTAACAAAAAGCTGAGAACACATTCGCCCCAGATGTTCCCTCCCTCCCGCAAATAACAGAGGGGAGAGAAGCTCATTCATGAGCTCCAGCATCCCTGGTCCATGCAGCCTGCCCCACAGATGGGCGAGAACCCAGGCACCATGGGGTCACTTGTCCCTCCACCAGCTGCCCAGCAGTTCCCAGGGCTTGGGAGACCCTCAAGGGGTGCAGGAGGGGAGCAAGCAGCAGCCTCCAGCAACCGATGCTGCTTCAAGCAAGAGCAAACGAGTTCAAGGGGCTGCTTCAGACACAGCAGGGTCCCCAAAGACGACAGCCACATACAGAGGGGTTTTCCTGGTGGGATGCTTGCAGAGGGAGGTGCTCCCAGGGCGGTGGCACCCACTCCCCTACTGCACACCCAGCAGCCCCACACACCGCCCGGCTCTGCCCTCACCTTCCTGCTGCCGTGTGAGGAGAAGCTGTGCGAGTGCCGCTGGAGACTGTCCCCGCTCAGATCCAGCTG
>NW_010432619.1:3473-4649 GCF_000710305.1 Buceros rhinoceros silvestris | reverse complement strand
TCCCCATTGTCGCTGCCCACAGACTTGGTGGGCGAGACACTGGAGTTGAGCAGGATCCCACTGTGTGCCATCTCCTCTGTGCATGTCAGGCGCAGGCTGCACAGGTACTCGTCCGTCTCCTTGTCCACCACGAGCAAACGGGTCTCTGTCTCCACGGCTTTGATGCGCTGCACGACCTAGAAAGGAGAACAGCAACTGAGCAGAAACCCAGGGAGCTCCCGGCTGTGGCAGGAGCTGATCTCAGACCCGTCGACTCCCCCACACTCTCTGCAGCTTCAGTCTGGCTGCAGGGTGCACTTTGCTGTCACTTCCAGCCATCGGTGACGGGGGAGAAGGCTTTGGGGGACCCCCAGGATGACATGCCTGTTGCCTGCAGCCTGGGTGATGATGGTGATGGCTTCTCTCACCCCATGCCCTGCAACCCACATGACAGCTCTGCCCAGGGCAGCTGCCAGACCACCCTGCATCACCCACTCAGCTCAGGAGCTTTCACAGAGGCTGCTTCGTTGCCCCCCCAAGCACCAGAAACCCTGGTTTTGCCCCTCAGAGGGACAACACAGTCTGTCCCACCAAGCAAACAGTCCTGCACACCCTCATTTCCTTGATCTGGGGTGTCTTTCTTCCCCCCAAACCTGGGGCAGGGTGGAGAATCAGGGTGCACAGGGAGGCACCAAGCACCCATGCAGGCTTTGGTGGCTGAGCTGCCTTTGCTCCCCACTGCAGGGGTTAGCAGCTACCCCCTGCCCTGGGAGGATTTAAGAGAGAAACAACCTCATCTGCGCATTCATCCCCAGGCTGTGCCAGGGGCCAGCAGCGATAAGGGAAACCGCTGCTGGGAGCGGGAGATGGGCCCATCCCTGCTGGGATCCAGCTCCAGACAGTTCTGAATGGGGACCATTGTCCTGCCACTGCCCAGCTCCTTTGCGGGGATCGGTGACTGGCAGAGGCTCTGAAAGGAGCTCACGGTGTCGGCGCGGTGGGGTGAGCCGGAGGAGCCTGGCCAGACAGCGGGGTAAATCACACCAGAGCAGGCTGTGACGGACACGGGGCAGATCTGGAACATGGGCAGGAGCAGAGCAAAGGGAAACGCCTCCAGACTCCCTGCCAGCAGCCCAGAGAGCCGGCTCTGCTGGGCCACCTCCTCCCTGCACAGGCCGTCATCCCGAGGAGGAGGAG
>NW_010432619.1:2871-3163 GCF_000710305.1 Buceros rhinoceros silvestris | reverse complement strand
CCGACCCGCTCGCACCCGCAAGTGTAAAAAGCCACAAACGAGCCCAGCGTGCAATTAGCTGGCATTTATTTACTCCCTGCAAGCTCCAGTCAAGGTCAACAGAGCCGGTATCTGCAAATGACCAAAAAAACCCAACAACCAACAAGGAATTTATAGACTGCAGACAAGGCTGCTTATCCTGAACCGAGGGCTCTGCCGCAGCCTCCAGCTCCAGGCGCCGTGGCGGGCAGCAGCGTGTCCAGCACTCCCGTCCGTAACCGGCCTGAAGAGCACTGCTCCTTCGAGGCCCAGA
>NW_010432619.1:2362-2661 GCF_000710305.1 Buceros rhinoceros silvestris | reverse complement strand
GCCCCAGCAAGCCAGTGCCGGTGCGAGGCTGCTTCTTCCGGGGGGGACCTGGGAGCAGGCAGCCGACACGCGGTGGTGGCAGGAGATGTGGATGGGTGGTTATGGGCAGCGCGCGGGAGAAACGTGCAGAGTCCCACCCAGCAACATCCCCCAGACCCCGCGCTTTGGGTGCTGCAGGCATTAGGGCAGCGCAGTTAACCCCCTGGCAGGGAGCAGGGTCCCACGGAGTGACCCCAGAAGCACCCCGACCTGCCGCGGTGCTGCCTGACGCTGGCAGGGCAGGAGGGTAAAGGGGGGCC
>NW_010432619.1:1692-1984 GCF_000710305.1 Buceros rhinoceros silvestris | reverse complement strand
CTGGGCACAGCGCAGTGAGGTGGAGGGCAAAGCAGCAGCCAGGCACACGGCCAGGTCCTGCCCGACGCAGGCAGAGCAGGGCACCCTACCCGCTTCCGAGCCATGGTGACGGCCGAGAGCCCACAGCTTGTCTGAAGACGACTCAGCCTCGCCTGCGCAACTGGCGCCTCGGGACCTTCTCAGCACCGGTCCCAGCCGCATCATTTCCGCAGCTCCACCCAGAGGGACTTTCATCCCCAGCCACGCCAGCGCCGGCCCGGGCCCTTCCACCCTTGTCAAACACCAGCTGCCC
>NW_010432619.1:1129-1506 GCF_000710305.1 Buceros rhinoceros silvestris | reverse complement strand
GCTCGGGCCATCCCTCCTGCTCCATGCACCACGCTGCCAGCCTTGGCGAGGACCTGGCAGCTTCCCTCGCTTGGGAGCCCGCTGCTCTGCCCGCCCGGGCGAGGAACTGAGGAGCCAGTATCCAATTTTGCATCCAAGACATGAAACGCCCTGAGAACACGTTCTGCCTTCGCTCCCCGGGTAAGGCCAGGGAAAAACCAGAGAACAAAGACAGAGATGCCGCCAGCTTCAGCTCGAAACACAGTTACACCCAAACAGCAGGGCTTTGTTTGCTGGAGGCTCCGTCCCACCGCAGCTCCGATTCACACGGAGAAGTGTTACTGATTCAAGGTCGGGACCTCAGCAGCACAAGGACGCTCCAACCCATCGGCAGGAGC
>NW_010432619.1:0-978 GCF_000710305.1 Buceros rhinoceros silvestris | reverse complement strand
CGGCAGGAGCCAGCACTGACCCGCCGTGGCATCACGCTTCCCACGGCCCATCAGCAACGGGTATTTCTTTTGGGGGGGTGGCAGAGGTTCTCGCTGTCTTGAAGCAGGAGGGAGGGTGATCCCAGAGCGCGTCCTGGGGCAGGGCTGCTCCTGCTCACACACACTAACACCATCACAGCTCCACAACAGCCGGGTGGGACACGCTCTGCAGCAGGGAGCCACTGCCAGGGCTCCATCCTGCCTCCACCAGCAGAAAATGGAAGACGGGAACATTTCTCCCATTTCACTTGACCTACTGGAAACCCCCTGCACATTTCAAAGACACAGCTGGCTGCCTCAGCTCCACTATCGCCCATCTCCAGCATCCCAGCGTCAGCAGGGGGGTTCTGACGGCCTCCGTCACGACGCAGTTCCTCGCAGCGTCCTGTCTGCCCAGCCAGATCAGAGCTGGGACCCTCTCTCGGGGGTTTGAAATCCCGTTCAAGACAAACATTAACTTCTACACAGCTGGCTCGGATCAGCCAGACAAGTTCTGCTCGCCAGGAAAACCCACCGAGCCCACAGAGAGGAGCCCACAAGGCTTTACTGGAGCTTACTGGAAGGCTCTGCCTCACCTCCAGCACAGCCACCTCCACGTCTAGAGGGCAAAGCCCAGGAGCCCACAACCCCCCGACTCTGCCGGGTCCGCAAGCTCCACCAGCCACAATCCTGCTCTGCCCCAGCAAAGCGCTGCTGGCAGGGACTGGCCATATGCTTTAAGTTACTGGTGCCCTGAACCCCGCCGAGGCCCACGGCAAACGGGCGCTTGGTTGCTGTGCCCCTGCCAGGCTCTGTGTCTGCAGCGGGACAGGAGCAGCTCCAACCCTGGTGCTTGTTTTTTTGGGGCAGAGCTGTTTAACAAATACGAGGTTCAGTTTTGCAAGCAGAAAATGACCCAGGCTGAAGCGGGTGGCTGGCATGGACCCCTCCCCGGCCACC
>NW_010432618.1:0-5153 GCF_000710305.1 Buceros rhinoceros silvestris | reverse complement strand
CAGGGTCTCACCACTCTCAGCGTAAAAAAAAAAATATTTCTGCTCTCTAGTCTGAATCTCCCTTTTTTAGTTAAACCCACCTTGTCCTGTCACAACAGCCTCTGCTGAAAAGCCCCTCCCCATCTTTCTGACTTCATCCGAAGCGTGCTGGGGTTCAGAAGTAACACTGGTTGCATCAGATCACTGTTTTGGGCAAGGCCTTCCATCCCCACTTGGTTATTCCAAGGTGTACCGGAGTGGGAAAGCTGGGAGTGGCCTGCAGGAGAACCGGTGCCAGCTCCTGAGCAGAGCTCTTGCTGTGTTGGTGAGGAGGCAAATGAGGGCTGTTCTTCCTGGCTTCCAGCATGTCAACTCAGTATTTAATGTGTGTGAAGACAGATAATGTGGTTGTTTATAGGAAACATCCTTGGTGCTCATCCTGGTCTTGCAGAAGGACATTACTTAGTCCTACCTTCTCCCACCCCAGCCTTTACTGGACTCTTTTATTTCCTTGCTAATTCATCTGCAGTAGGATAACTGACAGCGTGCCTGTCAGGAGACATCAGCAGACTGGTTTACCTGTTGAAACTGTTCTGTGCTGGCAGGCCAAAATCTGTGATTTAGGGACAAAAATTAATTGCTTAAAGATGATAAACTTTGCTTTGCTCGGGGCATCTGCTGTATGTGTGTTAAACATTGGTAGAGAAGCGCAGTTCACTGAGGGCCCCACAGCCGGCAGAGTCCCCAGTGCTGGATTTGGTCGCTGTTGACAGCCCATGGATGTGTTTTTCCCTGCATCCAGGTATCGGTGGCACTGTTGGTCTGGTCCAGCACCCATGGGCAGAAGGTGGCTTTCAGGTGTTTCTCAGCCATTTGAAATACAGGGTGTATTGGCACAGCGCAGTGGGGGTTTTGGTGGATCTAGCTGTCGTTAGAGCAGCCACAGCGAGCTTCCCCTGGTCACTCCCCCGCAGGTGCTGCAGGCACTGTCTGCCTCCAAACCCTGTGACTGAGCATGTCAACCATTTCAGGTGGGGGTTTGGGGAAGAGCACCACCTACCTGACTCCTCGTGAGGGTTCGTTTGTGATTGCTTGTTGAGCAGGAGGCAATTCAATGAAGTTCATCTAACAAGACAGCGTGTGGGTTCAGGACAACGCCTGGGCTGACCGTGCTGACGTAGGGGAACAAAACGCTAAAGGTGCCTCATGGAGAAGGCATAGAGCATCTGCAGGAAGGAAGAACCTGGGGGGAGGGAATGGAGAAGTGGGAGCAGGAGCAAACTGGAGGCAAAGGCAAGGAGAAAAAACTCAGCAGCTGTGTGGGGAAAAGCTGTGTGTTCATCCTAACCGGAAAAGAGCCAAAACCTGTGCAAGTTTTCTTGAAACAGAAAAGTACTTCTTCAGTATTTGGTCAATCTCAGAACGGATGTTGCTGTCTCTGGGGCAGGAGGTGGACTAACTGCTCCTTCATCTGTCTTTTCCTTCTGTCTTTCCCCTCAGTGTTGAGGACAAAGATGGCGTGGTGAATCCCGTAGCCATCCCTCGCTTCATTCCAGAGATCACAGTCGGGGGCAGCGAGTACGATAAGATCTACTATGAGTTTCGATCGGTGAGTAGTGCTGGAGGGGAGCACTAGTACCGTGGCCGGGGAACCATTGCTGCGAGGGGGTGAGCTCCTCCAGACCCGCGCTGTGCACAGCCCGGTGTCGGACACAGGGATACACGTTGCAAAGTGTGAGCTCCGGGTTTTGCCCAGGTTCCCACCTGCTTTGAAGTCTGGCTTCCCCACAAGAGGAGTAGGGAAGGATATGGTTTGTTTCGTGAGCCGATTGTCTCCTGTCATCTTTAGATGAGGACTAAAGGGTAAGAGGTTTTCATGTGCTCTTGTTTCTCCTGCCCCAATTAGTCTCTGACCTCTGAACTCTAAAATAATCCTTTGAGTCAAGCCAGAGAACTGGAAACCTGTGGCAACTTCTCCAGAGAAGACTGCTTAGGGACTGCTGAGGGAGGTTCTGGAGTGGGCTGAGGAGGTACAGATGTGACCTGGCTTCTTGAGCACTGTGTTGCTTTGAAGAGTGTCTCTCTGTGCCAGGGCACACACTCACAGCCTGAGGTGGCCCAGCACTCTCCTGGGCCCTGCAGGGGTGGCGGGGGCCCAGTAGGGATGGGGCCAAAAAAAAAACGAAGCAAAAAAAAATACCAGCCAAAGACGCTGTTTTCCTGCTTCTGTAAGCTCCTGGCAGGGGGAGCACAAAGCCAGCCCCACCCACTGGTTGATGTCCGAAGAGTTCAGTTCTTTGGGTCGGAGCTTGGAAGATCCGTGGGTTTTCCCTCCAGCTTTGTTCAGCAAAGGAAGGTGTGAGTTTCTCTGTTAGACCAGGCTGGTGTCAGAGGTGGCATGGCGAGAGACCAACCAGTGCTGGCAGAAAAAGCCAGCAAACTTCTAGACATCCAGCTCTTGGCCAAGAGGTGGCTGGGGCCCCCGAGAGGGGATCATAAGCCCTTGCCTGGCCCTTGTCTGTGCAGCAGCGGGTACAGCTGGGTGACCACTTTTGCGTTGAGGACAGACAAAGGTTTTGGGCTCCCGTGGCTTGTGAGTACAGATCGACTTGTGGTGTAATACCAAGTGTAAGCTTTTCCTCATGGGAAATCCGTGCTGTTACAGACAGGATGGTGCTGGTTACCTCATAAACGCCCTGCTGTGTGGAGGGGTGTTCTCCTCAGCAGTCCTTTAACCAGTCGTAACTCCTTGATGGTACCGCCTGGCAGCTGACCTCTGGGCTTTTCAGAGCTCCCTGCACTCGGCTCACGCTGCCTGAGAAGGGGGGTTTCAGGATTGGCAAATGCCAGGCGGGAGCTGGGTTTTGTTCAGAACATTCATTAGTCAGAAGCAGCCAAGGAGGAAGGAACGCTCTTCAGAGTCCAGGGTTTGGGTGCGTGTGCCTTTCCGCACAGCAGTGAGGCAGCCACGTACAGCTCCGAGTACGAGAAACAGCTCCTTTTTGTGGAGCCTCGGCACCTTTTCTGTAAGCGTCTGCTCACCTGTGAGGACGTGACTTTCTGCCTCCTGCCCTTACTGTAGAGTCACATGGCAGGCTTCAGGCTTTCACGAACGCTACAGGTGCTGTTCTAGCAGGGAGAACAGCCTTTTAGTCGGGTTCTGCAGGCGGAGAACCTGCACAGGTACCAGGAGGCACTTCATAAAGAATCTGAAAAATGCTGTAAAGAGTGGAAAATGGTTCTGACCGAACTCTCTGCTTTCTCTAGCTTCCTGGTCGCCGCTTCAGGCAAGGCTACAACGCTGATGTTGGTGACAAGTGGATCTGGCTCAAATGACTCTGCTCCCTCCGAGCCCGCAGCCCTCCCTGCTCCTGCCGTGGACCGCAGAACTGGAGTGAAGCAGCAGCAGAGGTTGGAGTGCCTGCTCCCCACCCATTGTGCAGCACCAAGCAAATGCTGGTTAAATCCTCCTCCAGCTGCAGCCTAAAGCACAGGCTCCTCGGAGGGCAGTCGCTCTGTTCTGGTGAATCCAGGGTGCTTTGTCTCGGGATGTCAGCGAGTCCCTGTGTGACAGCAACACAATCTGGTGCTCTGGGGCAGCGTCAGATCAACACGGAACGTTCTCTTCATCCAGACCACGGCATGTTGTTATCCAGGATTGTTGTTGTTTTGCTGAATCGAGAGAAATTAAACCTGTACCCTCTGGCACTCCGTGAGTTCATTTCTCGCTTTGTCACGTGGGGTCTTTTCTCCGTTCCATTGAAGCGTGCTCATGCTGACAAACCACGCTCATGACCATCAGCACTGAGCAGAACAAGGTGCCCTGCAAGGACGGAGCGAGCGGAGATCTCAGCTTTAACAGCAAAATGCCTGTGCTTGGAATATTCCACAAATATTCCAACAGCTGCCAGCAGCTGTACTCGCAGCCTCTTCCTTCGAACAGGCGTCAGGGATCACAGCGTTTGCTGGTGTGGAAGACAAGTGTCATCATGAGTTCTGTAAGTCCCTGAGAGTCCCGGTTGGAGCTGTGCTGAAATACTTGATTCTTCCGGTGTTTGTTAGTCGCAGAGATGAGGCCGCTTGGCGTGGCTCCAGCAGTGCTGTCCTGGTTCAGCCCGCAGTCCTTCTGCGTGTCCAGCCAGGGACTGACCCCTCCAGTCTCTGAGGAAGAGCGCTGCCAGGTGGTGCAGGGTTCAGGGCAGTGCTCTGGAATTCCTGGCTGAGTCCTGCCCATGCCCCTTCCCGTGTCAAAGCTGGTGTGAAGAGACTCCTTCAGGAGCCTCGGGGGCCTTGTCAGGTACCGAAATAAATGAGCAGTGGGACAGAAACGTGGCTCTTCTCACTGACTTCATCCCCTGGGCCCCACTGTTCCCATGATGCTGTGACTTTTTTTTCCCGCTCCCTCTTTTTCAGTCGTTCTACTGCTCCGTTTTCTTTTTCTCTCTGTGCTTTTGTCCCACTCCTCTCCCTCCTTTTTTTCACCTTCTGTCTCTGTCCTGCAGCCCAGCGCTGTTTTTCCTTTCCCATCTCTTTGTCCTGATCTGCATCTGTCTCTTCCCCCGTACTTTCTCTGACCTGTTTCCTGCTGTTTTCTTCCTCTCTGTGCCCGTTATGTCCTACTTCGTGTCCCTGCCTTCCTCTCCTCTTCCTTCTGTCTTTTTCTGTCTCTCCTCTCTCTCTTCCTTTTTCTTGCTCACTGTCCAGCTGAGCAGTGAATGCCCTGACCAGAGGCAGCTCTGTCCGGACCCTCGCCAGGGCACCCTCCTCCTATGCCTTTTAGGGGGCGAATAAAGCAGGGAGGCTCCTGTCTTTTGGGGCACCCCCATGTCACGGCGGGGCAGCCATGTGGCGGATGTGTGACATCAGCAGTGTCCGTCGGGGTGTGCTGTGGGTGAGGTGACGTGTGAGTGTGAACAGAGCTGAGGTCCAGGTGTAAGGCACCCGAGTGCACACGGAGCAGTCTGAAGAAGCGATCGGTGTCACCGTGCGGCCGGGCTGTGCCGGTATAACCAGCCGTGCGGGGCGGTAGGGGTTGGGGTGTCAGAAGCGGCTGTAACTGCTTCGGGCGAGAGCCTGGACAGAGCCTGTGCGTGACCAGGGAGACCCGGCAGCGCCGTGAGAACACCCCGGGCTGAGCAGGGGCCGCCGGTCGGAGTGAGCGGTGCGTGGAACCA
>NW_010432617.1:1123-1670 GCF_000710305.1 Buceros rhinoceros silvestris | reverse complement strand
ATGTTGGATAATAAAGACTAGGCTGCTCCTTGGTCACGTGGGTGTTGCGTGTTCCTCTTTAGAACTGTTTCTGACACCGAGGTGGGACAGGGAGACCTTCCCAGGCTGCGAGCGGCCGCACCGCTGCGAGCCCTGGGCCGGGTCGCTCGCTCTGTCAGTGGTACCGGCATGGGGCAGGCGCTCTGCCCGAGCCTCCCTCCCCCGGACCGTCCCACCCGGCTCAGAGCCGTAAATGGAAGCCTCAGGCAGGTCCCGGGGAGGTCTGGGCCCTTCCAGTCTCACTGCCCAGCGCCTCGGTGACCCTTGGCACAAACCGCTCCAGCAGCCCCGCAGCTTTCTCCCCGCACCCCCCTCCGGTCAGCACACGCGGTGGGGTGACCAGAGCCGTAAATGGAAGCCTCAGGCAGGTCCCGGGGAGGTCTGGGCCCTTCCAGTCTCACTGCCCAGCGCCTCGGTGACCCTTGGCACAAACCGCTCCAGCAGCCCCGCAGCTTTCTCCCCGCACCCCCCTCCGGTCAGCACACGCGGTGGGGTGACCGTTCCCCAG
>NW_010432617.1:532-907 GCF_000710305.1 Buceros rhinoceros silvestris | reverse complement strand
CGGCACCGGCCCCTCCGGGCCCGGAGCCGAGGGAGCGGGTCCGTCTGTCCCGGCTGCCTCGGTGAAACTCCCCATCACTGGCTCTGCTCACCCCCTGACCAGCCTCACGCGGGATTTACTGCAGAGAAGCTTCACCCAACGCGCACAGGTACGACACCCTGAGGGGGCAAGTCCCAACAGCTACACCCGCATGTTCTCTTTCCAAAATCCAACACCTCAGACAGACGGACAGACTCCCCTCCCCCAGAAAGCGCTGAAGCCAGCCCAGGGAGGTGACCGAGGCTCCGGCTTGAGCAGAGCAGGGTGATGGTCCCCACCCTCAGCCCCCAGGGACGCTCCTGCAGCCGGGGCCCAGCCTGAGCTGCCGCCCAAGGC
>NW_010432617.1:0-242 GCF_000710305.1 Buceros rhinoceros silvestris | reverse complement strand
CCAGCGACAAAAACATTTCAACTTTTATTACATTTCATTTACAAATAATGCAAAGGTACAAAGACAAAAGCCTTCACACAAAAAAGAAAAGGTCGAAAAGAACGTACAGCGAGTCGAGCTGCTTTTTCACATCGTTTCTGACCGCAAACACTTAAAGCCTACTTCAGTTTTTCCACTTTACCGATAGAAAAACACAATAAATAAAACTGCTCTGTCGCAGGGACACCGTTTGCAGAGGTCCC
>NW_010432616.1:287-1381 GCF_000710305.1 Buceros rhinoceros silvestris | reverse complement strand
CTTAAAGGCGGCCCGGATTGTAAATCCAGGTGTAAATCTAGGCTGGCATCGCTGAGCCAGCTCTTCCTTCTCGGACACTGTTTCTTCTCTGGGGAGGCTCTTCTGGTGACGGGGCGGGGTGCTGGGGATGCCCCAAACCAAGCAGGACCCTCGGGAAGGGATGCACCCCCCCCACCCCCCAGCTCCTTGGCAGAGTAGTGTGGCACGCAGACGCTACGAATAGCCATTTCCAGCTTTTCTAGCCCCAAATTCTGTCGAGTTAGCGGTAAAATGGGGACAGCGGTGCCGAAGAAACATTTTGATCCGCTGAGCTTTTGGGGGTTGGGAATGACCTCCAGCCCCCGACGGCTCCCGGAGCGGCCCGGCCCGCGGTGTCGCTCCCAAACGGGGAGGGCGAGCGGCTTCCCCGGAGTTCAGCCGTGCTTCCAGGCTTATTGCGTTGTTTTCTTCCCAGCTTTAAACCAAAATCCCGTCGAAATCACACCGATGTGCCGGTGACAGTGGAAGGGGGGAATTTTTAGCGCCGGGCAGGCGAAGGCCGCCGGCTTCGCGATTCTGGCTGTCACACAAAATCCGTCTGCACGGAAAGGTGGGAAAAATTAAAACGGAACAGCCCAAATCAAAGAGAAAACGGTTATTTTCTTCCACGGGTTCTAAAAACCGTGCGAACGGTGTATTGTCGGGCTGAACAATAACCAACGGGGCGGCTTCGTCTACACTTAAATATAGAGAGAGATGCTGAAACCAAACCCGGCAGGATTTGAGGAGGGTGCGGCCTCCCCGTGTTGCCCCTCGGTGCTCAGTCCCGGGGGACAGCAGCCCCGGGACGGGGCCGCCCGATGCCGGGTGCCCCGGTCTCCGGGGCTGGAGGTGAGGGCTGCCTGAGAGGAAAACCACGGCGTGGGGGGGTATTGCGGAGCTCTGCAAGGTCACGAAGATCGAGTGGTCCGGGTGGGCTCCTCGGAGGGAAAAAAGTCCGCGGTCCTTCGTGGGACCACAGAGTCAAGAGCATTAGCTGACCACGCAGGAAGAGGGGGGTGCAACACCCGGGCGCCCCCCAGGGCAGGTGTCCCTGGGGTCCCCAGCAGCCACCC
>NW_010432616.1:0-226 GCF_000710305.1 Buceros rhinoceros silvestris | reverse complement strand
TGCAACCCCCGGGCGCCCCCCAGGGCGGGTGTCCCTGGGGTCCCCAGCAGCCACCCCCGCTTCTTCAGTCTTGTCACCTGCCAAACGGGGAGAGGGGGCTGCTGTCTACGCAGGACGCTGTTGTCCTCCGTGGGGAGGGATGCGGCCGAAAGAGCGGCTGCCAGCGGAGGATGCTGAGGGCAAGGCAGCTCCGGGGGAGCCGGGCAAGGCCGGCACCACCTCCAGA
>NW_010432615.1:2111-5410 GCF_000710305.1 Buceros rhinoceros silvestris | reverse complement strand
AGCTGGTCTTGTCAGGGAAGCTATTTGATTTCTGCTTGCTGAGTGCTCCTGAAGGACACTGAGCCACAGATGGGAAGTTTTCTGCAGTGTTAGCAAGGCAAATGGGCTCTGGGCACCAGAGCCAGCACAGGGAGGTAGCAGGACCCCCGGGCTGGAGGTGTATAGAGGAGGTGTCTCCCCAAAGCCCCTGGTTTCAGCTGCATCCTGGGATCAACTGAGGGGTGCTGTGCAACAGGAGCCAGGCATTAGGGATAGCTGAGCTGCCCTCAAGTGGAAATTGTTTGCCCCATTATCCGACAGCCTTTGAGTCCTTACATTGTTTATATGGAGCTCAGCAGCTGGATGGCTGTTGGTTAGTCAATGTGAATTAGACATCCATTTTAACACTCTCCTCAGCCCTGCCCCCAAATCCCTTTCCAGACACTGGGGTTTTTGCTCTCTGTTCTGCATGTCTTCTTTGCTGCTGATCCCACTATTAGTGTGTTTTTTCACCTAACCAAGTCCCAGCTTCTCATGAACAGAGACAGTAAAGCAACCTTGCTGGGGGCAAATTTCTTGGCACCCTTTTAATCTTTCCATGTTGCAATATACCTGATGCGGTGTTTATGTACAGCCACAGTATATATACTGGATCTCCTACAGCTCAGCCCTGGCAAATGGCTGATTCCCAGGGTGAGAAATGAGCAAACAGCCTTCCAGCAGGTCCAAGGACGGGCTGCAGAAGAAAGGCAGGTTGTGAGTAACGGCTTCCAAAATCTGAGCTTTTGTGGTTATCAGCGGCAACTGCAATTACCCAAGGGCAGAAGTGTTTACGACTGCCACTGGAGCTGGAGAGCGGAGCAGCCTGCAACTGCCCTGCAGCACTCAACCAGCTGTCCCTCGTGGGGCCCAGAGAGAAAGGACTATGGGGCAGGGGAGAAGGGACCTCTGTGAACAGGTAGCAATTCTTCAGGAGAGCCTTCTTCAACTTTCTCAGGTAAACAAAGCTATCACCACCCCCCTCAAAAATGAAGAAACCCTGTTCATCTGCAAAGGGATTTTGGTGCAATTCACAAGTACAAATCTCTGTGACATGGAAGAAGAATTATGCCATAGGGCAAAGTTAAATGACTCCCACTTTACCACAGTTTTTGGCGTGGTGGTTTGTGTCCACAGTTAGGGACAGAAAGCAGGAGTAAATTACAATGCCAGGAAACAAGCAGCGTAATTTCCTCTCAGAAGCATCAGTGACACCTTCCCATGCACAGCATCCTTTCTGGGAGACTTCTTTCCAGGGCATTGCTGCACCACTGAACTGCAGTATTGGTGTCACATCCATGTCAGCAGTACCGTAATATCTGATACTCTGAGCAAGGAGAAATGAATCTCTGAGGAGCTGAGACTGGTTAAACCAGGGAAATTGAGTTACCTGTAGTCTTCTGCTCTTTCAGAGAAGCTTTCTTGCACAAAGAAGGAGAGAAAACAAACAGCTGACCGTGAAAAAGGATGGGGGAAATGAGATAGTGATCAGCATTTGGGTAGTGGAATTGCATTAATACAGCAAGCGGAAGTCTGTTTATTCTTAACTTGCTTAAAAAAAAAAAAAAAGGAAAGAAAGAAGAGAGAGGAGAGAAAAAGATGAATAAAAAATGAGTATGTTTCTGACCCACTTAACAAGAACAATGTGGAAGTTCATAAAAAGCTTTGTTTTTTAAGAAGTGGCAGGTGGCAAGACTGGAAAACACCCAGAATGTAACCACTTTCTTTTTGCCACAGAGTCCAAAAAAGGGTTTTGGTCCTAACATGGCAGTGAAAGCAGAATGAACAGCATGTGTGATTTTGGTCTTCATCTGCCTGCTTTCAAGACTCAGTGATCTTACTTACATCTGAAATAGAAGGTACAATCTACTTTGGCTTCAAGGAGACCTGATTCTCATGGCTTGTTTTGATTGCCCAGTAACATATCTTTTATCAACATATCTTTTATTTTATTATTAATATATCTTTTACTGGTAATAGCACCCGTATGGTGTGACCTACTCTTTCTTATTCCCAGCTTCAAGGGTACCTGAACTGTCTTCAGTTCAGTGTAACTTCACCACAGCCTGTCACTGGCGACACTGAAAGCAGAGAGGTGCAGAGATACACAACCAAATCTGCAGCCTACTTTGTGTCTGCCTTAAAATCGGTCAGAAGTGAGCATTTCTTACTATATACTCACAGAAGTGAGTATTTCTTCTATAATGGGTAGTCTCACTTACATTTTCTGCCAGGATTTCTGTTCTCTGTTCTCCTGCTGCTGATGCAGCAACTACAGGTAGCTAGGAAAATGAGCTGGCTGCAACACTCGGCTTCAAAAGTCCCTGGGCACACCATGTCGCTCCTTTTCGGCTATCAGCCTGGCTCTCTTGAGCAGGGATCATATGCACAGTAACCTGCCCAGGGCAGAGGCAAGGAAACAGGGCATCTCCAGTGTGGACTAGAGCTTGACCACTCCACCATAAAATATACCTGTAATGACCTACAAACAAAACCGTTTACTGTAGCACTGCTGATCAACAAGGCTACGTTGCTTTTTTTTTTTTTTTTTTGAAAGGAACAAATTTTGCCTGAGGCGAAATCTGTGCAGAGGGCAAACCACTCAAACAGGAAGAGGTGTTTCTTTTGCAGCTTTCCACATCTGGACTTCCCTCTAGGAGATAGATAGTTCAAAGCCTGCAAAACTTTGAGTAACAGAAGGACAGAAATAGTATGTATTATTCAACCTGTAAAAAATAGAAACAAAGTAAGACTTGAATGTTACTTGGCATACTTTTTTTTAAGGCAGTTTAATCCTCCCTAAACTAGCTTATATGGGCCTTAAAAAAGTAACTCATTTGCCTATGACAGATAGCATAGTGGGAGAATTGATCAAACTTGGTAAATGTACACACAGATCACATCCAGTGGTTGCCTGATTAGTACCAAGGGTAATTTTGTGCACCAAGGATGAATTATGTCCTTCTGCCAACAAGTATTACAATGTTTCTTGAGACTTAGTATCAATCATAAAAGCCTTTTCCATTAAAGATAAGTGCTATCACTGATCTGCAAGCAGCAGGTTTCTTTTTGTTAGCTAGGTCCTGGCACCAAGGGCTGGTACAACCATGTACGAAACACTGATTGATCTGTTTGCAAAACAAGGTGGGGACAGGTCTGGGAGTCATTTCATGAAATCTCAGGTAAAGAGCCGTCAGAGAGTTGGCCCAATCATCTTTACTCGTTACAAAAGAAAGCACTGCAGTTCAACTGACAGGTGTTTGGGAAGAAAGAATGATGAA
>NW_010432615.1:0-2017 GCF_000710305.1 Buceros rhinoceros silvestris | reverse complement strand
GGGAAAGAGAAAGATGAAGAGAGGAGTCAAAAAAATATTCCTCCTTATTTTACAAATGACGTAGAAAAGGAAGCAGTCAAACACAAAGGGCAGCACAGGTAGATGGAGCTGACAGCTAACATGAATGCTCAAGACAATGTGTGGGACCTCCTGAAAATCCGTGTTTGCAGGTGAAACATCAAACATATATAAAGGAAAACTATGGTGGGCACTGCCATTTGAACAAAAAATCAGGGAGCAGAAACAGTCACATGCCATCACTTTCCAGTGAGATGTTAGATATACTGCCTTTAGGAAGAACAGTCACCTATCTTGAGGGAAGCAAAATGTGCTGGAAGCTGATATCTGAGGTGTCTTTGGGTACATCTAATATGCCTTTACATGCATGCAGGGATCACTGATCTGTGGGTGCTCATTCTACATGAGTGTATTTTAATTCTGCATTAATTCTGGTGCTCACTGAATGAGCTCCTGGCGATGTGATGAGGGCTGGGGCACCCCAGAGGACTGAAACTTGCTGTCTGCTCTGGGGGTGTGCCCAAATGCCCCAAGTTTCCCTGCCCAACAGAACTACAGGGAAATCCTGTTCATCCCCAGACCGCAGCATTAGGAGTTTGCATTCATCTAGCTGTGCCTCTGATAAGATTTGCTAAAGGGCAGGTGTCTGGTTTTCATTATGAAATCCTAAGGAACTAGGACGCGGGCCAAGTTCATCCTCAGCGACATAAATTCCCCTAACTTCCAGGCATCGCTCTCCTACTGAGACTGGCCCCAAATTATTCCACAGCCATGTTTGCTTTGGTGTGAGTTAGTAGCCAAGTTATATGGTGCAATAAGCAGAACCTACTCTCCCCATCACAAACCTTTACAGAATGTGTCTTTAAGCAAGTAAACATGAGAATATAGCCCGTGGGAAGGGTAGGTTAATTTACAAGTATTAAGAAACACTTTCAGGAATGATGGGAATTTTAAAGCATAGGCTTTTTCTCATAGAGATAAAAATAGGGTGTTTTTTTTTTTTTTAAGAGAATACCCTACAGTCCCAATGTGTATTGGTTTGTCCCTCCAGAGATGTTCCGGGTCACACAGGACATCCCACACAACTGAAACCAACCTTCAAAGCTTTGCACCAGCCATATGAGTGGAAACAAGGCAAATCTCTGCTGCAAGCTCAGCTAGTTGCACCACTGCACAGTGTGACCAGAAGCCAATTGCTGATACCCAGGGGTCTTTGACTCCTTGCATGCAAACTGGGACTAATGCTCATTCCTCATCTCTACAGTAATCTAGCAATGCACTTCAAGAGATCAGGAGCAAGACAGAAGAATCAACTGAGCTAAGGACCATGGCTTTCCAGGGCACCATGCCCTTGAAATAGGACAATTTCAACCATAATACCATGAGAATGGGTGCATACTTTGGTAATCCCCTCAGAAAACCTTTGGAAAGCAGCAGTTCAGCAAAAGTATGCAGCTTTAGGAGATATGTGTTCCTGTGCTGTTGGTGCTAAAGCAATAAAGGGGATGGTGTAGTGGCTGGGGTTTGTAATCCAGTAACTTCCCCAATTATTCCAGTTGATCTGTGGCCTTGTTCAAAACACCCAGTTTCTGTATTCCCATTTTTCCTTCTGGCGAAGGATACTCTTCTCTAGGAAGAAACTGCCCCAGGTTACTCAATGAAGCTAGCAGTAGCCAGGTCCAAAGCCAGGCAGGTGAGGTGACTCCTCACAGGGTGGGTGAACATCTCTCCACAGGCTGTCACGGACCCAACCAGTGCAAGGGGAGACCATGACCAGTGTATGGCTTCCTTTCTCTTGCTGGTGTCTTCACCCAAGGGCCACCACCATGTCAGTGCAAGAGCCCTGCATGCCACAGGTAGCTGTAATGGCAATGACTGCACAGCAAGGTGATGCCTGCAGTTGTATAATTACCTTATAAACCAAAATCACAGCTGGCTAAGGAAGAATATACATGAATAAGGTATGTAACCAGCTGTCGCGGTTTGAGGAGGGGGGCTG
>NW_010432614.1:0-616 GCF_000710305.1 Buceros rhinoceros silvestris | reverse complement strand
GATGGAATCCGGCTCCAGGGCTTGACCTGCTTCACAATCCGGTTCTGGTCCGGTCCAGTTCCAGTCCAATCCGGTTCTGGTCCAATCCGGTTCCAGTCTGATCCGGTTCTGGTCTGATCTAATCTGGTCCCAGTCTGATCCGGTTCCGGTCTGATCCGGTTCTGATCTGCTCCGGTTCCCGTCTGATCTGGTTCCGGTCCGATCCGGTTCCAGCCCAATCTGGTCCCAGTCCGATCCGGTTCTGATCCAGTTCAATCCGGTCCCAGTCCGATCCGGTTCCGGTCTGATCCGGCCAGTCTGATCCGGTTCTGGTCTGATCTAATCTGGTCCCAGTCTGATCCGGTTCCGGTCTGATCCGGTTCTGATCTGCTCCGGTTCCCGTCTGATCTGGTTCCGGTCCGATCCGGTTCCAGCCCAATCTGGTCCCAGTCCGATCCGGTTCTGATCCAGTTCAATCCGGTCCCAGTCCGATCCGGTTCCGGTCTGATCCGGTTCTGATCTGCTCCGGTTCCCGTCTGATCTGGTTCCGGTCCGATCCGGTTCCAGCCCAATCTGGTCCCAGTCCGATCCGGTTCTGATCCAGTTCAATCCGGTCCCAGTCCGATCCGGTTCCGGT
>NW_010432613.1:5195-5654 GCF_000710305.1 Buceros rhinoceros silvestris | reverse complement strand
GAAGTGCTCCGTGCAAGCCTCGAAAATCAGTTGTTAAGAATTTTTTTCTTTATTTCCATACTTACTACATGCAGCACAGATGCATTTATAAATATACCGGTGACTCAACGCCTGTTGTCCTGTGATTAACACAAAGTAAGGCAAAAAGATCCGAAGTGCTCCGTGCAAGCCTCGAAAATCAGTTGTTAAGAATTTTTTTCTTTATTTCCATACTTACTACATGCAGCACAGATGCATTTATAAATATACCGGTGACTCAACGCCTGTTGTCCTGTGATTAACACAAAGTAAGGCAAAAAGATCCTGTCATTGGTGTTAAGCGTTTTGTTTGGGGGTTTTCTGGTTTTTATCATTTCAGGCCCAGTGCGCTGCAGTACCTGGTTCCTCCTGCCGTGGGCTGAACGTTCACAGCCCCACTCAACATCACCAATTTATATGTCGAGTCTGCAGCCCTCTGCT
>NW_010432613.1:4576-5131 GCF_000710305.1 Buceros rhinoceros silvestris | reverse complement strand
GTCCTGTATTGTAGTAATAATATTGTGATAGCCCCAAAAATCCTACTGACAGACATTCACGGCATGTACAATGCTTTTGTTCTGTTTTTTCCAATACCGTATTCTGACAAAGTTTGGGGTTGTTTATTTTTTTCTTTTTTTCCTTTTTTTTTTTTTTTTTTTTTTTTTTTGTGAGGGTAAGTCTGTGTGGAACTCTTTAAACACTGGGGCCTCATCTTCCTGCTCTTGCCAAGCCGCCTTAATTCATTCTCCATGCTGAGACTAGGGGTGGTTGGGGTGAGCAGGATCAGGCCCGCTCATCTGGTGGTTTGCAATAACCAGCTTCTTAGACTCCCCGATCACCTAAATAAGCATTGGGGACCTTAATGTGCGACGTGCTGCTTCACTGCGATTCCTGAATTGGGACAAACGTCCTCATTTTTCAAATGGTTTTGATTTTTCCCCAGGAGCCCCTTTTTTGCCCCAAGGAGCGTGTGGGGGTGTGAGCAGCGCAGTGCTGATGCGTGCTGGGAGCAGGGGAAGGATGAGGCAGCGACGGTTAGAAGGTCAGCCTTG
>NW_010432613.1:800-4435 GCF_000710305.1 Buceros rhinoceros silvestris | reverse complement strand
TGCTAACCCGAGGGCAGACCGGGAGCACAGCGGGATTTTCCCCCGGCGTGGGCTGTTCTCTCTAAATTGTGAGCTTACAGCGCCAGCCTCAGCAGCGAGGCGCGGATCCACGGGGGTCGGTGCGGACACGACCAGGCGCTTGCAAAACTCGACGTGTTGTTTCTGCTGGCTGTCACAGGTTCGTTGGCCCCAGGAGCTTTGGGAACGGTCTTGCTTCTCCCCACTGGGCTTTGGGTGCAGGTGACCATATCTGAGCAAAGACCAGTTTCTCCAGCGCGTTCCCGTGAGCTGTGCTGGGTTGGAACGAGCATGTCCTGAGGGACAGTTGCATTCTCTGGGATGGCTTTACCAAGCAGCTTACTGGTGAGATTTTGTTTTCTTAATGTAAAAAACCAAAATTAAAAATCACCTATTGCTCGTGCATTGTGTTGCGCTTAAGCAAGGGGGGACCTTTACTGGTCCCCTCGACACGTGCACAGGGTTCAGAGCCCCTTGGCTGCTGCAGCAGCTCCCCGTGGCGTTGCTTTAGCCGCCGTGCAAAGTTTGGAAGAAAATGGCCCCAGAAAAGACGGGCTGGGCTGCTATAATCAGTCAGCAAGGCCCTTGTGTTTGCATGGGTCATTCCTTTAGATGTGAGGAGGGTTGAGTTGTTCAAACAGATGGCAAAGATTATTCGTGTTGCTGAGGTTTCAGTGCGCTGCTCTGTTTCAAGCATGTTGCCCGATATGACGCACGTGACAAGTTCTTCCCAGCACGACGCTGGGGGGGGGACGACATTGTCTGCCGTGATCGGGTTTCATGGCCTCACCTGTCGAGCTGCTGAACTTTTCAAAGTTGACCATGCGTTGGGGGTGACTGGTGCGGATGGTGGATCTGCCTGGCTAATCGCGTTAGCGCGGCGGCGCGCGGCGTGCCGGGGAGCCTTGTGCTCCTTCTTGGCATGAAAATGATGGGAATGAAAACCCATGGGCTCGACCCTGGGTTTGGGGTTTATTATTTTTTTCTTTCTCAAGTGGGCCGTGGCAGATGTCTGTAACACACACCAAGCTTTGGATACCTCAAGGCGCTTCCAGCGAAGGCTTTGTTTTCTAAAAGCATCCAGCAAGGCCCAGATGCAGCAGCTATAAAAACTCTACCCAAACGGCCGTTCTTCTGAGCTGCGTTTCCAACCTGGCCTGATCGTGGGCTTCTCTTACCATCAGACCTCGCTCGCTAAACTGCTTTGTCTTGCTTGAGCCTGGATTCGGGGCTATTAATCCATCCCAAGCAGGAAGAACTCTAGTGATCGTTGAGTTCATGTCTTCTGGTGGAGTAACCACGGGTGACCAGTGGGTTCAGGATGTAATGAATTGTCTGGGGCCGTGCAGGACAGTTAACATCTGTGCTGCAAGAACACCAAATAACGGGGCATGTGGTTTCAGTGGTGTGATTAGGAGGCCAGGAGCTGTCACTACCTCTTGTCACCACGTGGAATATAAGGAGGGGCTGGAGGAGTTTGTGAAGTGACTCAGTGCTGTGCTGGTCCTGACTTGCTGCTGATGACTGTACGGGGGCTTGCCCATGCATTTGCAGTTGCAGGTCTTTCAGCAGCTCGCCGTGTGGGTCTTAATTAGCTGTGAGAAGCACTGGGTGCTCAGCCCAGTGGCCGTCACCAGCAGCAGCCAGAAGGCAACCAAGTAAATGGACCTTATCTCGACTTTCTTAATGGAAACAAGGGCTCAGTGATGAAGTGTATTGGTTATCAGCCAGCTCCGAGGGAAGGCGGCGTTAATTCAAGGCTGGAGGGGTGGCTTTGCTGTTAGGGAGTGGCTCCTGGACTGGAGGTGGTTGCAGGGTGCCCAGAGACAAGTTGGGGAAGGGGATCACATCATGCCGCGGGTCAGATGAGAAGAAGAAGCCAAGGTGAGGAGCACGTTTCCTCTGCCTTCAGCATCTGTCCTCCTGGGGATGGCGGGGACTGCTCAGATGCGATAGGCAGTGAACCTTAGTTCGGTCATAAAAGTGACAGCAGGGAGATCACCTCACCTGGTGCCACACTGGCTTCAAGCATTCCCCATGGCGATTTTCCTCTTCGTAACAGCTCTGAAGACGCAGGAGGAAAATTGACTCGGCGGAGGTGATTTTGTATGTGGTGTCCTCGGACTGGGAGGGGACGAGGGGTGAGGAGGGGCCTGTGAGAAGCTGTGAGCTGGGCTGCTTGGCTGCTGCCCTGGGGGACCTTGCGTCCCAGCTCTGCTCCCACGTGAGCACCAAGCTCAGGAGTCACTCCAAGGATCAGAAGCTCGGGTGGGTGGGTGTTTAGATGATGCTGGTGGGAATGTTAGCAGAAAATAGGTGTAGAAGTGCTGTTGGCAGAAGACCTCACAGATTGCTAGTAAATGAATAAATCAATTTTTAAAATTTTTTCTGTTAAAATACGTGAGTGTGGCAGTGCCCTGCCACGTGGTGGGTAGCAGGGGAAGAGAGCACTTTATCTAGAGAAAAATAGTGCCATGTTCTGCTAAACACTTTACATCTGCATTAAGCTCCTCAGAAACGCCCTGGAACCAGCCTGCTTCACAATCAGTGCTGTTTTCTTCTCTCCCTAGAGAAGAGGGATGGAGAAGGAACGTCTCTACTGAGGGACGCTGTGACTTAGTGCTGGCTTCAAGGGAATCATGGCAATTTATGGCAGCAGAGAACCCAGAGTTCAGTTTTTGGTCAGTCTTGGAGCCAGGGCCACACGTGGCTTTGTACAGCATCACCGAGGAGCTCGGCTCATCTCTGCTCACCTTTGCTGAAAGGGAGGGTCCTCCCTTGTCCTGCCCTTCTTGTGAGTCTTGTGCTGCTAAAATTTGTAAGACCAGGGCTGTAATCTGGGCAGCGCTCTCAGCTAGTGCTGCTGGCGACTTGGGCAAACCCACCGAAGTGGCCGGTTTATAGTAAAAGCGAGCGGTTGTAACCTCTGCCGGTGCGTGTTCCTGGCAGCGCAGCCGGCGGCTCTCCCAGAAGAAAGGGAGAATGGTGCCTGGGCTTCCCTGTTATATGCTGATGTCTAATATTATAGGGGGATGTATATATTTTATACATCCCTTGCTGGAAGCGAGTGCAAGACCAAATCCTATCTTGCCGCCGATTCTCTTTAAAAAATGTACTTTTCACCTGGGAAGTCGACTTTGAGGAGAGTCTCCAGCAGCGTGCTGGTGGCCAGGACTGGGCCGGGTCCCCAAACCTTTCCATTTGGCCTGAGCTTGCAGCCCGTCTCGAGGATCAGATACAAACTTGTCTTAAAACTGGGAAGTCTACAAAGTCCAGGCGAGTGGCAGCGTCAGAAAACTGCTGGTTAGTAGAAGAGTGATTAAACCCGGGAGCAGCAGAGTGCCCCGGCAGTACACGGGAGTTACTTTGCGTTAGTATTTTCACTTTGGAGGGTCTGTCAGGCTGCGGCAGCACCCGAGCCCCACGATGCTGCAGCTGGGTGCTGAGATCGTCCTCCCCCTAGTGACAGGCGAAACCCCGGCAGTTTATTAATAAAGTGCTTTGCTGCTTCATTGAGCTATTAAATATTTGTTTAGAATCTGGCAAGCCTGCAGCTTTGGCGTGCCTTCTCTTGGCTGTTTTTTTTTTTTTTTTTTAAAGGGGTTTTCGCGTTTGGA
>NW_010432613.1:0-712 GCF_000710305.1 Buceros rhinoceros silvestris | reverse complement strand
TGTTTTTTTTTTTTTTCTTTTTAAAGGTGTATTAGGCTTGGAATGAAAGCTGGAGGTGCTGCAGTAAACAGCAGGAGTGTCCCAGCGGTGCTGCTCGTGGTCAGGGCCACGAGTGCAGCTGCTAAATGGGAATTGCAGAGGGACCCGCAGCTGTGCTCTGCCCCGTGTGTCTGCGTGTTGGGGCGAAGACCATGGCCGATGCTGAGATGCTCTGAACCCTCTGCACCCGCCTCTGGTGCCACGATTAGTGAATTGTGCCGGATTGGAGCTGGTCCCCGGGCACCGGGGCTGCCCCTGTCTTCCACAAGAGAGCTGAGATGGGGGAAGCTCCTGAAGGTCTCCCTTGGGAGCAGCGGGGTGGTGGCCTTACTGGGTGACTGCAGACATCCTCGAGTGCCTGTCCTGGCTTCCCCGGCGCTGGGCTGAGCCAAGGAAGCTGCCGAAGAGCCAAAGACCCTGAACGTTGCCCTGGCTTGAGGAACGGCTTAGCAAAGTTCCTTCCTTCTTCCCCAGCCCTGTGCACTGAACTCTGAACTTGTTGCAACTTAACACAAAGCTCATAGATGTTTTGTTGGGTTTTTTTTCCCTTTTTAATTTCCCTCTTGAGCTGGTCTGGTAGCTAAGGAGTCTTGGGTTCTTGGCATGGTGTTGTGAGAAGCGGAGGCAATAGCTAATAGCGGGTGTTGAGCAGTGAACGAAGCCTTGGGAGAAG
>NW_010432612.1:0-9446 GCF_000710305.1 Buceros rhinoceros silvestris | reverse complement strand
TTTAAAATACTTTAATTACCAATTCTTTTCCATAGACGAATTAAAAAGCAATTTGAAGGTTTTAGAGAAAGTATATACAACAATTAAGGAAGATTTACAATACTTTTACCTGCCTATATGTAATCAAAATAGAAGGCATAAAAAGAAACAGAAATGACGAATTTTAAAATAACCTTGTCATATTTTTAGTACAATCCATTTTTAATTTTATAGCATTTACAACACAATAGATGTTAGTTACCAAGTCTCATTAGCATAATAAAGAACTATAACCTGCAGCAGTCAGGAAACTAAATTGCTGCTTTTACATTTAAGTATTACATTGACAAATCCATTGACCTTTGCATTACGTTATGCAGAAAGGTTAAAGAAAAAACGCGTTGTTGTTGGCTTTATTGTCTTTTTAGACACAAAGTTTCCTCTGAAAGGTCTATTGAAGGGTAAAAGATTGATATAAGGGGTGGCAGGAATAAATTATTAATATCGTGGGATTATTTACACAGCAAGTTTTCCACAAAGTCAAGACTAGAGATTCCCTTGAGAACAAACAAATAACCTAAGTGGAAAACAATTCTCTTACCTTCCTGGGAACACTCACCTGAGAACGGCATCTTGAGTAGCGTTATTTTTCAAGCTTTACCTTGCACTGACCACAGTCAGAATTCATCTCTTCTGGGTTTTGGACACGCGTTTCTATGTTTCTTTCATAAAGATCGAACATACATTTCTTACAGCAGCTTTCCGAAAAAGTTTCAAATGGCAACTGGAAGGCCACCAACATTGCACGGCACCTAAGAGATAGGTAAAACACAAACTTTAGGATCTCTAACACAGGACTCACTGCCTAGCCCCTTTTGGTGTATAAAATAGAACAGAATAGAAGAGTTCAGTTGGAAGCGACCTACAGCCATCATCTAGTCTAACTGTCTGGGGCTGACAATATTATAAAGATAATTACAATTGTTACATATAGTTTAAATAAGAGTTACAGCCATTATAACACCTTGTAGAGCAAGTTTGAGAATGCTAATGGTTCACCAAGTCCAACCACAATCTTGGTAGCTCACCATCAGTTATGGAAATCATCAAGAAGAATTTGCCATTGTAGGAAATAAACCCCAAAAGTGTTTTACTCTTCATCTTGTGACAGAAAAATAAATCTTATTTCTGATTCAGTTTCGGAATTTATTTTATTTTTGTCTCTATAAATTCCAGAGGCCCACTCAGAAACACAAAGCAATGTGAAGAATCATTGGGTTGGGATTTTTTCTTCATCTTTTATGCAGAAAGGAAGAACATGATACAAAAACCTTTTCCAGTTCTATCCTGACTGAGTTTCTTCATCCTTGTTGCAGTAGCACCAATACTCACGAGTACAGGGACAAATCTGCCAAAATTTTTTTTGTATGGGTTTTCAACCAGCCCTTTTCTTTGGTTTGCAAGCAGCACACTAACCTGGGTGTTTGCTGACTGATCTGTTAGGATGATGTTAAACTCACTGTGCATTTTTCACTGACTGTCTACAATGTGGCATATTGATTTTGCCTTTCCCTGGTTCACTTCTAAAACCTACACCATCAAAACTGTTACTTTATTTGAAGCTTTCTGTTTCTCCAGCCCTGTTCTGACAGATATCTTGTGTTCTGACACCATCTGCTATCTTCATGTTCCATCACTGAACCACAGGCTAGCACTTCTGCTGTGACAGCTTTTGAGGTGTAAAATACACATCTCTTGACATCTGTCTCAGCTCATCCATCCTCCACTAAAAAAGGTCTGAAAATATTTCTGAGATACTTTACATTTTAATTTCACTATAGGATTCTTCTTCACTAGAAGGATGCCAACTTTCTGTGGTTTATTGCCTTTCAATTTTCAAGAGAGTTCTTTTTTTTTGTGTACGAGCTAACAGTGCAGTGAGCAGGCAGGGAACACCTGATATGCCAAATTAATGCTGCTTATTCCCGTCTGCAGCCTGTGAAAGCACAAAGAATCATGCACATGCCCCTTACAGGCTTAAGAGGGCTAGATATTCCAGTTCTTTTGACTGCAATGACACACTCCACTTAAAGAAACCATCTGCTCTCCTAAAATGGAAAACACAAAGCAAGCTGATTAGCTGAGCTGTGGTCTACTGGACTAGGAAACGGAAGCTAATACATCTGAGACTCCACCTCTGCACACAATCGGTCCACCTACAATCTCTACCTTTAAAGTTTTGATCGCATTCGCTTGATTTCCCCACAGCAGTATCACCATTTACTCAGTGCTGTAAAAGCACTTCAGCAGTTCAGGATCTGAGATGTAGCTCATTCTCCACGATGCAACAAAGCTATTCTAGAGCAAGGCAGGTCTTTCAAACTATATCTGACCGTCCAAAACTCAACATAACCAAACATATGTGCAACGTACTAGAATTAGGTGGCTGAAGTCATGAGTAATAACAACATAAAAGAATACTTACGAAGCATGAAAAAACCTCAGCTACTAAAAATGTAGTAAAAGAGAAGCACAATCAGAGAAGTATCAACCAGAACTATAAACAAGAAATACAACTAAGAACAGGTGAACTTCCATCTCCACTAAACAGAATCACAGAACCATTTTGGTTGAAGAGACTTTTAAGATCATCAAGTCCAGCCGCTAACCCATGACTACTACTAGGTCACCACTAAGCCATAAGAGTCACTAACGAGAATCCGTATGGCTAAATGGAGAAGTGATGTTACTTTCCAGATTTGAGTTATTACTTCCTTTCAAGAGAGAAGGCCTCCTCCATGGATGATCATAATAAACAAACCTATTGATGCAGTAGTTCAAATTTCTTTAGGTGTCCTGTAAAAGGGAAATGCAGGGATACCTGTACACGGATACCTCAGTCCGCTGCCTTATTTATCTTATGATCCTTTTGCAAGCATCCTCATAATATTTTATGATGTAATTAAGATTTTTTCTCGTATTTCTAAATGAGAGGACAGATACTTAAGATACTGTAATTATTTTAATAGCTGTTTGGGGTTTCATAATAAAATTTGTGCAAAATTATCTGTTATCTCTTATAAAGTAATTATCAGCTGTCTTGCCAGAAATTCAGTTCATAATTTTTTTCTTTAAATTTCTCGCTAGAAGTCTGTCTGTACTAATAATCTACTATAACTTTACATATTTTTATTCTATATATAAACACTATTATATGCATATGACGTTTATCTGTTTACATAAATGCTTATGCCATTTTTTCATTTACATATAAATTATCAGTTACATATATAAGCCCTTGAAAAGCAATTTTGTTTGCACACATAACTTTTGGGATAAACGGTATTTTTTTCTGCTTTATCATTTTGCAAAGCAATAGTTTTATGTCTAGTTTCAGAAAAAAAGAAAAAACTTATTTGCCTATGTTTTAATTTGAGGAATGAAAGGGCCTATGAGACAAGCCTTCTGGATTTTTAAATTTCTTCTGGTTTGGTCCTTTTACAACGGGAAGCATCACCTACAAAATTACTTACAAAACCACATTTTATTTCAGAAAGAGAGATCAGAGTGAAGTTGGTAGCCGCAGATCTCTGCTCAGTCCCTGGGGGTATTGCTGGGTTGCCCCAGTCCCTTCTTGCTGCCACCTTAATAATGATCATGGGAAAAGAAACATCGTCTTCCTCTCATAATTCTCTTTTTCGATTTTCTTCCTTGCATATTACTGATCAGAGAAGCACGAATCTAAAGTAACTTCAACACTGATATTTTTCATCTTCCCTCCCCCTTGTCTTTTGGATCATTCTGCTCTTGAGCTTAACAGTTTAGCAACCTGTACTTCGGTGTCTTCTCTCTTTCTATGCGGAAGGAAAACTGAATTTTTCATACTCTTCCACTAGATTCAATATCTCAAGGATTTAATCCCGTCTCTTCTATTCTTTATGATGTGCTGATATTCTTGATGTGTTTAAAAGGGAAAAAAATAAATCCTATTTTATATTTTCTCTTTCAAGACAGACTAATCTTCCTCAGGTCTTTATTCCTCAGTGTAGCTTGTGACAGGTCTTGAAACATCAGTACCATATGTTCTCCCACAGTAAGATAAGAAAGCTCTCTAGCTCGCTTTTTTCTTTTTTAAGATTTTTTTTCTCAAAGTGGTGCAGTCTTAAAATTCTATTATCATGTTTACCTGAACTAAGAACTCTATGTCCCCTCTACCTATGAGCCCTGCAATTATTTTCTATTGTAGAAATACACAAATCTTGCCTTAATATTTAGCATACACTCCTCCTTCCTCAAAAATCCTCAAATCCGTATTTTTCCACAGTTTTCTAAAACCTTACCAAAAATACTTTCATTTCTTTGTAGTCATATTGATTTATTTTGAAAAGCTACTATATTTACAGGTTTTTATTCATATTTATCTTGCAGATAAATATACTTCCAATTTTTAACCTCCTATTTATTCCTCTCAAGCTTCAGCCGCCAAAAACTTTAGGACAAAAGTGAAGCCCTCAATATCCTGTCCAGCAGTAGGACTGTTCTGTCTCTCCGCTCAGCACACACTATTTCCTCCTGTGGTGGGTATTTTTGAGCTCCGTGGAAGTTTCTTGAGGAACAATCCCCAGATACAGTGTTCACTGGTTCCATAAACAAAGACAGACCTTTCTGGAAGCTCAGCATAAAAAAAAAAAAAAAAAAAAAAAAAAAAAAAAAATTAATTGCATTGTCCGCCATTCTATCCCTCTTCCCTCTGTCTTGCTATGACAGTTGCCAAGCCAGCCTGGATCTGTGCAGGTTCAGGACTAAACTAGGATTTAGTATAACGGGTGCTCAGCAACAACAGTATATAAAAAAAAAGTGAGAGAACTAGGCTTAGGGTCACAGCATAAGCTATTCTTACTCCAGCTGTCATTTTGCATGTACTGTGAAAGTTACTTTCATTAGCACGACTTCCTCCATATGAGTAAGTGTGATACAGTATATATTATATACATTAATAAGGATATCTTCATGTTAGCAGTAGCAATTCAATGAGTACCCAAAGCATTAGCCATGTTACATACGTAGTTCTGGACTCAAAGAGGCTAAACATGGATGGGGAAGGTTCTTCCCACATCTCAATACAAGGCTGCCTCTCAACCTGCTGCCTTGATTTGACTAACTACCCTGCTTGAACTCCAGTTTATCAGTACTTCAACATACCTCACAGGTGGTACTATGGAAAAGCTCAGTGATCAGGGCTCTCCAGGAATAAAACATCACAAGCTTTACTAAGATTATGAAAAAATACTGTTTTCATAACCACACATTAAAATCTGATTTTCATTTGCTGTACATTTTAACCCTGCATTAAATTTAGCACAGAATTTTATTTGCACCTGCTAGTAGTCCTGAACCTATTGAGCATGATACCTTTTTTTCCCTAAGGCTAAAAGAAAGCTGCAACCATTCACCTTTAATTAGAGAGATCTATAAAAGTACTTTCACTACTGTCTTAACTGACAGATGTTCTTCCCTGAACACCACCTGGGATCAAAACCATCCAGTTCTTGTTCAGCAAACCACAGGTGGGTGTCAAACCTGTCAAGATGTTCATAATGTCAAACTTCTGCAGCCACATTCAGCTCCCCTTCGACATCACCAGGCTTTGCACTGGTCGACTTTGTGCTCATCTCACTGAAAGACCAGTGTGTATCTAAGCGAGTGTAGATCCACCTGTTTCACACAAGGGAGAATAGCACAGAAACACTGGACCTGGCAGAAACCTCTGCTGAGGCCAGGTAGTCCGCAAAACCTCCACAGAGCGGGTTGGTGCTCGAGCTGTTGGCTCGGGTCCAGAAGCGTGGTGGGTAGCCCACACTGCATGCTCACTGCCAGCATCGCCCACGACAGAGTTTCCACAGCGTGGAAAGCTCAGGCAGAGTCATCTTGCTTCCAGCGCGCAGGCTGAAAATGAACTAGAAATAGATCCTGATCAGAGATACTGTGGGATGAGAAGAGCTGGGCAGGTGGACAAGTGATAATGTTTGGAAAACTGAGGGCAAACCGATGCTCTCTTGCCTTCTTTCGTCAAGCTCAGGAACAGCCAGCCTTTGTCCCTTTTCCCTCAATACCTTATTTTCCTTCAGCAAAGTCCTTTCAAATATAAAGTTTTTTGTCCCTTTTGTCTCAAAGATCCCATTCCCTTAAACACAAGGGCAGGATAACCATTCCTCAGTCAAGGCACCTCAAAACCTGTCACAAACTGCAGTCTTGGAGATGCTGGGAAGGAAAATGGGTTGCTCGTTCCCAGCTCTAAGCCCAACACAAGTGTCATGCTTGGCAAGATGATGCCTTCAGTTCCTCAGGATGATAACTCACTTTGGCTTTACGATGTGTCCTTCACACCTGGGGAACCCAGACTCCATATTACTGTAACACATTCACAGGCTCTAGCAGAGTGTATTTGTTACCTAAAAACAGACAGCATTTTAGTGACATTTAGTGTCACCAAAATGAAAAATAATTGCTCACCATTGGCTATAAATTATGTTTACTTTGCCAAGGGCAACATTTACTAGAAATTGTAAATAGCAAGCAAGTCAGAAATCACGTAAATCATGATCCTAGCTAATTAAATTCTTCAGCTAATGGACTAAAATTTATTGACAGCTCACTAAAATGAATTAAGAAATGCAGTAACTGCATTTGTTGAAAGTAATAAGATGTTGTTGGGTTATTTGTTCAGTTGTTTGGGGTTTGGAGGTTTTTTGGGGGGAGCGTTGTGTTGGGTTTTTTGCAAGCACTTAGAAGGTTATTACAAAATTGCCCTGGGCCACACTGTTAGCATACGACAGCCAATTACTATTCCTTAATCAGAGAAGACATTCCTATTTATTGGAAAAATCACTTACTTGGGCTATTGTTTCCAATTTTTATTCCTGCTTAAGAAACTGGACACTTACTAAATACTGAAACCGAGGAAGGCAATAGAGAGATGTTAATGAGAAACACGTGCCAATTTGCTTACCACAACTTTCTTCAGGCATTTCAGTATTTCCAGTCTGTAACTTGGAATGAATTAATGTAAACATCTTTGTTATTCAATTAACTAATATTTTTCACAAAGGGAGAATGCATAAATTCAGAGCTGTACTGAGATCTGCAGATGCTTGGCATCTTCACGTGCACACGCATGGATCTTTACTTGGGTGTTAACTTCTGACCAACCCATCCATTTACTGGTTTAAGTGTTAAGCCCAGAAACCGAAAGCACAGGAAAATAGATATTCTTGGGAAAGAACAATGAGGCACATTAATGAAGTCAAAGGAAGAAGCTCCATGGTTCTGTGGTAAAGGATAACAATATGGGCAGGGATTAAACATTAAAACATTAAACATTGAAAAAATTATAAAAAGAGGGTTAAAGAAAGAAAAACATGCAGCTGACTCAACAGAGCAACATGTTATTGACAGATATACTGAAACCAAAAAAAAATTGCTAATTTGTGGCACAAAGTCATTATTAAAATAGCTAAATGCAGGTACTGGAAATAACCAGATGTGTAACAATGGAGAGTGAGCGTATGAGAAAAAAAAATCCAACAAAAAAAAAAACAGTTGAAAATTCCCAAGCAAACAATATGTTTTGGAGGTTAACCACGGGTGAAAAAAAAAAAAAAAAGATGTCCCTAGTATCTGGGCTAATTAGTAAATTTGAGGATTTGCATAGGAGTTGCAGAGGTGGCTTCCACCTCAGCTGCAAAGGAGGAAGCAGATTAGCAGCTAATTATCTGAACAGACTTTTCTCTTAACAGTGATGGTCAGCACAGAATGGTGTATATCTGCCTTTAAGGAAGCTATTCAATTGAATAACAACTGTGCCCTCCAATCCCACACATTTCCTGCACAGTAGGAGAGTAAATTCTCCAGGAATGTTTTCTACTTGTGTGCCTAGAAATGCGGAGCAGGACTGGTCTCTTCTCTCAGCTGTATTTTTCATTTCAGCACATTTGCCTCCATTTGATACAATTTTTAGATCACACTTGGTACTTTTCCATTAAAACAATAATCAAATACTCTAATTCATCGACAGCATTTATCTTCATTAGCCCAAACTGAAGGTGTAACTCTAACATATATCCTTTAACAGTGTATGATACCACAACTTATCTTTCCGGTCTGCCTCCTAAATGTTGAGCTCCACCATAAAACCTTTTTATATTTCATTATTCTTATATGCATTCAGAGCTTCTTCTTTACTAAAATTACTTCTTTAATGTTTCTGCAATAACATCTTAAATTAGTACACCTCAGGTCTTAAAAGCAGAAACACATCATGTCGCGCTTAAGCTTTTCCCCAAGACCCCTTTTCACAGTACTCAGCAAGGTGAAATGCCGAGGGTGGAAGAAGCTGCCGAGAGCTGGACTCCATGGAACCCAGCAGCAGAGACTCGGGCCCCAGCCCAGAGCTGTGCACAGGGAGCAGGCGTCTCACTACTAGGACACACATCTGTGGCCACCAGCCACTATCATTTACAGACTCTGAGTAACACAAAAAACCCGCTGTACTAAAACATTTACAAATCCTGAAAGAACTAGTCTGTATTCAGTTGCAGCATGTATTTACAGTGTACAGCCACATACACTTCTCACTTCAGGTCCCCAGGGCCATTTTTCTGCTTATACTCCATTTTCCCAGCCAAAACCAGTAGAAAATGCAATTCAGTTGACAAAAAGCTTCCCAATGACTACTGGAAATCTGTCATCCTGGTTCTTTTGACAACAACAAATGAGAATCCTAAAGAAACCTACAGGTTCAACAACCTAACTATTCCCTTCAGATCCACTGTAAGTGAAAAGACTGTTCAAGTATCTCAGGCATTGCATTTTGTCTTTAAATTATTGTTGATCAAGTCAGAGAAACTGAACTTGAACTCCTTTCTTGAACCCTGCTACTGGAGGGGTATGTGCTGGAGAAAAAAGCTAGTTAAGTGTAATACAAACTCACTTTACAACTTTTTGTATTAATTTATCACGTGTTCTTTCATTCATATGTAACGAATTCTCTTCCCAGCTATAGCTCCTACATCGATATATGCTATGTACAGACCAGAACCACAAGATACTCTATACAGGAATATACTGCATTCAAGCAAAAAAAAAAAAAACAGTTCAAAATGTGAATTAGAGAAGCTGCAACTTATTATCAAATACCACATACAAGGATCCTTTATCTTCACTTGTAAATACTGGGTAAGATGCAGCTAGTCCATGTTCCTTTACCCTGATGTGGCAGCATGAGCTAGTCCATGTTCCTTTCCCCTGATGTGGCAGCATGACATGGCTTTTGACAAGCCACGAGTGGAAGACAGCAGCGGCTAAGTGCAGGTGGCAAAGTGCTATGAAGCCTGACAGACACTGCATCATGCAGGTGGTAATACCAGCAGCAGAACAGTTCAAAAACAATTGCTTTATAAATTATATAT
>NW_010432611.1:648-1020 GCF_000710305.1 Buceros rhinoceros silvestris | reverse complement strand
GCCGGATCCCCCCCAGTGCATTATTTTCCCCCGTCAACCACCCACCTCCAACGCGAAACCGAAGATGAGGGCCCAGGAAGACGCTGTTAGATTCCAGCTTGCCTTGGCCCACCCAGAGCTCACCTCCTGCCACCACCATGTCCACCACTAGCAGGTCAAAGCCAGGGCTGATCCCTGGTCTCCACCTCGAGGGCTAAACCCCTCCTCCCGGGCCCCACGAGCTGCCGTGTGCGGTCAAGGCATCCCCCAACACCAGGCTGCACCAGAAGGCAAGACCCAGCAGCTTCTGCCAGCACCAGCCATGGTCACTCCATCCCCACCAGCGCCAAGAGCTCCCTGCGCCATCAGCACAGCGTCACCTTTCGGCTGTGT
>NW_010432611.1:0-588 GCF_000710305.1 Buceros rhinoceros silvestris | reverse complement strand
AGCGCCAAGAGCTCCCTGCGCCATCAGAACAGCGTCAACTTTCGGCTGTGTGCCCCAGACCCACTGGGCCACGGAGACCAAGCATCCGGGGGACACTTGTCCCCTTTCAGATGGCACTTTGGAGCCACGTTGGGCTCCTAAAGCTCCACTCGCTCCTAAAGCTGGACGGCCACCAGCCCCCTGGAAGCACGGGGAGATCCCACCAGCCCAAGCGCCAGCACAGGCGGCCAGAAGACGCTGCGAGGACGGAGCCGGCTCCTGGCTCCACGGTGGACCAACGGGTCCAAGGCCGGGCCTGAAGGGCTTTAAGCCAGGTTTAAAGCTGTCGAAGAACCAGCGGTGCTTTCAGAGTGCCGCGGGGCAGCAGCAGCACCATGACGTCGCTCCTCGACCCCGTGACGCGTGGGTGCTGCTCCACCCCCATCGCCCGGGGCTGTGGGGTGGTGCAGACGCCCTCCTGGAGCGGTGGGAGGCGGGTGACCCGCCTGGGAAAAGCTCGGGAAGAGGCTCAAAGTCCCCGAACCCCTGAGATCAGGAAGAAATAAAATAAGAGGAAGCGTCTTGTGACTCGCGCCTTGTGATGTGGGG
>NW_010432610.1:0-729 GCF_000710305.1 Buceros rhinoceros silvestris | reverse complement strand
CTTCAGCACAGGGCAGGTGCCAGAGGAGGTCTATAGCTTCTGGAGGGGATGCCGGAAGAAAAATCTTCAGCACAGGGCAGGTGCCAGAGGAGGTCTATAGCTTCTGGAGGGGATGCCGGAAGAAAAATTGCCTTCCCACCCCTCCCACAACCAGGGTGCTGTGGGAGATCCTCCGGCTGCCCAGCTGCCCAGCTATGCTGAAGGAGCGTTTCCCACGCTTCTTTGTGGCTCTGCTGTTCCAAACCCTCTTCAGCACAGGGCAGGTGCCAGAGGAGGTCGATAGGTTCTGGAGGGGATGCCAGAAGGAAAAATGCCTTCCCACCCCTCCCAACAGGTACTCCTTCCCAGTCCTCCCGTCCCTGCCATGGCCCCGGGGCAGGGGCCAGGGCTCCCAGCCTGACCTGGGCTTTGCTCTGCTCACAGATACGCAGCGGAGACTCTGCAGGTGCTGCTCTGCCGTCTGGGCTACAAGGACAAAGTGTCTGAGGTTGAACACGGGCACGGCTGGGAGATGCTCCTCAATGCTGAGACCCAGCACCGTGCAATGTATCTGCTGGCCAGGTGAGAGCCCCCGTCTCCCTGCTCCACCACCCTCCAGCTCCCCATTTCTGGCCCCACAGTTCTGCACCCTGGGCAGGGCAGGGGTCTCCTCGGAAGGGAAGGCATCAGGGCAGGAAGGGAGTTTCTGCAGTCTCAGTTACCTTTGTCCTAGCGAGGGGTGCTGGGGGA
>NW_010432609.1:122732-128029 GCF_000710305.1 Buceros rhinoceros silvestris | reverse complement strand
CCCTGCGCCCCCCGGGTGGGGGAGAGGAGCGTTTAGTCCGTTTTCCCTTTGGAGGTTTCCTTCTAGAAGTTTTTTGGAGTTTGTATTAACGATCTCTGCCTATCTGAGTGTCCAGAAGGTATCTGGTTCTTGATGAACAGTTAGTGTTGTTCATAATCTGCTGGACGCTGTCAGAAATGTTTTTGTGTTCTTCACCTTCAAAGAAAAATATTATTTCAAAGTTGTAGCTGTAACCCAATTACACCCCGTGTCAGCACAGAACAATAGCAAATGTGATTGTGGCTTCAAGACTGCCAGCATCATTCAGTGCTTCAGCGATTTTGTTTCCCCTAAGTCAGCGGTATTTAAATTTCTCTGTAAATTACTCCTGGTAGTTTATTCATAGCTCAACAGCTGGATTGTGGCAACACGCCCTACACTGCTTCAGCGTAGGGTGAGCCACAGAGACCATCTACAGATTTATGTCTGGCTCTGGCAGAATTTATTCTGGGACAATACGCAGAGTGGAAGCCCCATTCCCAGTGCCCCCCGGACAGCCAGAGAAAAGCAGCCACTGCCTCGTGTGATGTGGGACAGGAACCAAGTCCATTCAGTGATAAAAAACCTGGTAGATGAAGGATATTTTAATGAAGCCAAAAGTTGGTCCAGAAGCCTAAGCAAGTTCTTAGGCCAAAGCAATCAGTGTGTCATTGTCCAGCGAGTTCCTGACTATCAGCTGGGCATGGGAACTGGCCCTGCCGACATCCCTCCTCGGCTGAGAGATAAAACCCGTTCGCTTAGAGCAGGGATTCCTGAAGTGTGGCACCAGCCATGATGTCAGCCATGGCTTCAGCTTCCGTAATCGCTTCGGCTAGGCTGGTAATTCTGGTAATGATCTGTAATCTGCTGCTTCTTCTGGAGCGTCAATCTCCAGGGCAATGTCTCAGCAGATCCATTTAGAATGGCACATGATCTAGGGAAGTGGCACAGTGACGGGCATTTTCTGGGTAGATCAGTGAAGAATATTTCAAATACTCAAATATTTTATCATGTACATATATGAACTTCCCTCTGGATGCTACAGGAAGGCTGTCCAGCATCAGTGAGGGATTTTCTGGTCTTAGTTCTGCTACAGATGCATTTCTTTAGACTCAGTTTACTCAGACAATGATTTATCCACATTTCAGACCAATGAAATGTTTCTAATTTCAGCAACTTACAATGAAATCAAGAAACATTAAAATATTATCATTGCTGTTCTGTTGTCACTGATGCAGGGTATCTCTGAAAAGAATCTTAACACCTCTTCCTATCTGCAAGGATCATGGCAACAGAGAAACTCCCATAAAAAGTTGCTGGAAATGCAGAGAAAGGAGTCCAACAGTGCTTATTCCTCTGTCATGCTGATTAAAACCATTCTCTGCATTCATCAGCCCGGAGAAATCATCTCCACAGCACCTGCAGAAGCTCTCTGGGATGTTCCCAGCACCTGAGCATATGGGCTGAGAGTGTGTCTGTGCTTCAGCTCTTGAGGGCATCATGCACAGAGATCATCAGGGACTGTGAGACTCAGCATCAGCTGTGGCAAACACTGTTCAGGCGATTCCCCGGCTGCCTGTTCTTGTGCATATTCAGCAGCAGCAGCAGCACGGTAACTCCTGGGTCCTGCTTCCTAGCTCCCATTCGGACTCACTGCCTGACCCTGGACAAGTCAGTTAACCTCCGTTTGCCATTTTATGCCCAAGTGTTAACAGGATGCAGCACTTAGCCTCCCCTTCTGGGTGTTGCAAAGCTGTGGTAATTTATACTTGTCAACTGCTTGGGGGTCCTCAGACGGAAAGTGCTAAAGGCTCGTTGTTAATATTTATGAGAAAGCAAACCCTATAACATAATGCACACCAGTCGAACACAGCCACGTGCCCTTTGCTGGGCAGAGTTTTAAGGCATTGGGCCACCAGGCTTATTTCTCTTCCCTTTTTGAGATGAACACGATTGCAACAGCATCCTGAAATGTTTCTGTCATTTACCAAGGACTACACTTAGCGCCAAGTGTATGTTTCACCAAAAATTAAATAAATAAGACAAAACAAAATAAAATTAAAAAGTCACCTTGATACCCATGGTACCCCAAATGTTGCCCAAATGGATGCATGCAGCATCTTGCAGAGGCACCAGGAGAGCTTGAACCTCAAGCCCTCATAGACACCCACAAAGCTGCTATATCCTGCCATGTGATCATATCCGAACAAGGTACCTGCAGCTTGGCTACATATGGGAAAACAAATGCCCATTGATGTGATGGGGCTTTTATCTGCTCCATGACCCCCATGTGAGCATCCTCTGTCACATGATGAGAACTTGTTACCAAAAATGACTTCAAAGAACCTAGCGTGTCTCCCAGAACATAAGGTTACTCCTGTCATTTGATAGAACATTTGATTGCTCTTAGGTGACAGGGTGACACTGGATGTGAGGTAGGCAGAGGTGGCTTCCTAAGGACCTGAGGTAGCTTCCAGGGACGTAGTCTCTATGGCTCTTGGGAACAACAATATCAGGGAGTGCCTTGCTAGGATAATTTGTATGGTCTGTGGCTTACTCCTAGGACATGACCCTTGAAAAACGTGACTGCAGGTGACGGTCAGATGGTCTGTCTCACTCTGCTTCACAGGACACCTCTATGCTGTATAATCCCTCAGCTTCTTTCTCATGCTTTAGAACAAGTCCTTCCTTCTTTGATCTGAAGCACCATTAGAATAATTTTTGTCATGTTTACTGGAGTTCTGTTTTCACGAGACTTTGGCAGAATTTGGTCCTGCTTAATGACTGACTGCACTCGGGCTGGACCAAGTTGCCTAGAGGGCTGGTTGTTGTAAGTCATGATTCCAGCTTTACGGAGCAAATTTCTGCATGACTGCAAGAGAACCGCTTCTCCTCAAGAGCCTGATGTGGTAACTGAAACCAAACGAAACAAGACAGGAATTTCTTTCAACAAATCAGCCAGTAAAGAGGCAGCTGTAAGTGAGAGTTGCTTGCCCAAGTCAGAGGGCAGAGATGTGCTCTTTCAGGGAGCCTCCTATGCCTTGCAGAATTGTCTGCCCTCCACCCTGGGCTGCAGCGCTACAGCTGCCAGGCACATGGCCTGTCCACAAAGACCCACCTGTTTGCCTCTGTGGCTCTTCTTTGCGCCCAGCCAACCTTCCTCAAACAGGGCGGGAGCAAAGAAGATGCCACACATCAAAACCAGGCTTTTGTAACTAGGCACAAAACCTGCGAATCCATTGGGCTGAGAGATGTCTCCCTACGCTTGTTACAGTCTGGTCACGTTCTCTAATTGCTCCGGTGCTCGTACTTAATCACGGCCATTCTCCTTAGCTGCCCATTCCCCTCCCCTGTCTGGCCCTGGGATGAAGTCACAGGCTAAATTTGTGATGATGACAGTCAATGACATAGTCATAGGCGGTGCTTTGGTCTGCCTGCAACTAAGACCGATCTGAGTTTTTACTGCAGGGCCAAGCAAAAGAAACTGAGCAGGGTAGGGAAGGAAAACCCTTTATTATTTTTATTATTTTAACTTCTTTTCATCATGCTAAACCACCATAAAACCTGTAGAAACACCCCAAAATTAGAGGGAAGCATTAGGAAGAGAGACATTTCTGAGTGTAGGGTATAATGTGCCTTAGGGATTTATAGGGACCCATAGTCCATCCCCCCCCTCCTCCTGGCACTCTCTTTCAATCTAATTAAGCATAAAGAAAATTTCATGCACCTTCAGGATGATGTAATGCATCTGTGTAACTGAGCAGAGCATTGTCAAGGAGCATTCAGTGTAATGTTACGTATATTTGATGGAACAATTTCCACTATTAATATTCACTGACGTTTCCTAAAATTAACTGTAATTACTGAGGGAAAGGGCCTAGATATGACTGAGCACAGCTCAAAGAAAACATCTGTTCAGTGTGCTGCGCTGGGCAAAACCACAAGGATGATGTTAGGCTGCATTAGGAAAGGGCAAGGTAACAAAACAGGAAAGGAGGCAATTGAAAAAGAGATGAAATAATAAATGGCTTCGAATTAAAACCCAGTTATAAATTCTACTGCTGACCTCGAGAAATGGGAAGGCTGCAGGGTATTCATCCACAGTGTCCCGCCTCTGTGGGTATGAGACTAGAGGAATAGTAAAGCTAGATAAATCTTTATTTTTATCCCAGAACAATTCCTCAGAAAGTATGAGTTACAGTGACAAGTAGAAAACTTATCTTACGAACAGAGTGGTATGTCAGCATGTAACTGTACTGCAAATCAACCCCCCACAAAAGAGAAGCGTGAGGGACTGCCTGTGGTCTGTCATCTCTTACAAGGTGCCACACAGCAGCTCTTCTGGACCCATTAACTGACCAGGACAAAACGTGACACACAGAAAAGCTTGTTGTTCGTCTCCTGTTTCAAAATTTGACAGCTCTAATGAATTAATTTTTCAACTGAACAGATGCTAAAAAGGTTCTGAAAAGTGTCATTTCAGTAAGTCACATATTCTCTTCTTGTTGCTGTTATCTTTCTAGCTTTAAGCTGTCCCACCTCAGTGCGGGGATGGATTACCTTTATATAATGATTGTGCTAGACCCATGGCAGTGGATCCTTGATGTTGGCATCCACATAAAGAGCTGCAGGGAAGAAGGCTGGTGAACTGGCCACCATCTAGTCTGCTCTTTATTCTCTGTCCTGCACCAAGCATATCGGGTTGAGAGGCAGTCTGGCAGATCTGGCTGAATAATTAACATCTTTTCAGGATTTCTGGAGGCATGAATGTACAACAGGTCTACGGTCTTGGGAGGTCTCAGCTACACAGCCTGTGACATCTGACAATGTCCAAGGCATGCTGGAGTGGCATGGATTAGCTCTGCCTTCCTGTTCCTAAGCTGTTACGAAAGAACTTCCCAGCAATTTTTTGGGACGCACGTGTTGTATTTTGCTAAGGAGTAGGACTGCTCATCAGCTGTGCTCAGCAGGCAGGAAGAGCTCATTCGGGCGTCTCACTGTGAACCTTCTAATAGATGACATGCCTTAAACCTCTGTACTCCCAAACCATGGTGTAGTCTTGGCACATTTCATTCCTCATGTGCTTGCATTTCAGAGCCAATAGATCGGCTTCACATGTATGGATGGTGCCTACACATCCTTTTGTTGAAAACTGAATTCTGACAGATTTACTTCTCATTTGATCTCAGTCACCCTATAGGTGTAGTCACGAAGTAAAATACATCTTATGAGTAGCTTTATCAGGCCACACATTTTCAATACCATACGAAATCCCTTCT
>NW_010432609.1:107222-122642 GCF_000710305.1 Buceros rhinoceros silvestris | reverse complement strand
TGCTGAACCATGTCACGTAAGGCGTTACCGTAACTACCAGCACCCAACCAACTGCACTGGTTGAACTTCATACTCTCCTGGACCTCAGCCTCAGGAAGGTGCAGTGTTTTGTGGAGACATAACAAGCTTTGAAGCTTTGCATGAAACTTGACATCAAAAACACAAGGAACATTTTTAGTCCCTTAATTGCAAAAAAATCTGCCTTCACCTTACCGGTTTCAGGATTTTTCTGTCTGAAAGGTTATGGGATTGAAAGACCAGTGTGCGGTGAGGCAGAAAAAAAAAATCTGAGGGAAATCGATCCCTCGGGACATTACACCCCTGCTACCACAGGGTATCACATCATCCTGGGCAAAAGCATATCAGACTCCATCTCCATTGCTGTGTTTGCCCCTCCTCTGGTACCTCTGATGGAAGAGTGTTCCAGAACCTCACTCCTCAACTAGTCATAACCCTTCTTGTTTCCAGCCTAAAACATTCATGAGCAATATATTCACATTTGGTTCTGCCAGCACTGTCCTGTCTGCTCAATAATTGTTCTGGCCTCCTCAGTGATCACACAGGGATGTATTGACAGACAGCGAATATTCTTGCAGCCCCCACTTTGCTGAAGCTAAGCAAGCTGACTCAGTTTGTACCTCCTCGTAAGAAAACAACCTCTTTTTGCTTCGTTACCCCGTGGCCCACCCCTGCAAGTGACCTAGTCTGAACTTCTCGGCTCTGAACACGGAAGGCCAGAATTGTACGTAGATATGGGCTGTGGCTTTCTCAGTCTCTGGCATTCCAGGTATTTTTTTGATACTATAAGTTCCTTTAATATATATTTAATTTGTATTTTTTGGCTTGTACACAAATCAGCTTTGCTCTTGGCCTCACTCCCCCTGCATTTCTGTTCTTACTCTCTTTTTTGTTTATACTTCTAGAAAATCTTCTGTGCTTGGTTTCTATTTCTTTTGCAGTGTGTAAATCTGTTGGTTTTGTAACACACTGCTCTGCTTGCTCAATTCCTTTTTTTCTCTTTCTCTTATTATATTTTTTAACATGGATAGATTAAATAGTCTTCATTTTTTTTCCTCTTTTTTCTCATTTTTTATTTCCTTGTGGTTCAAATTCTTGATATCAGACTATACCTTTGGCAAAAGAAACATGAATTTTACACAACATTCAGTTCACAGAGGTCTCCAATGGCTTCGGTAACTAGCCCCCCTCTCTTCTCCAGGAAAATCTATAGGAACAGATCTATTGATCTATTTTCATTTATCCTAAACTTAATCATTGCAAGTCACTTGATTCAATAGTATTAAAAAATAGATACACCAAACCCCCCAGCCTTCAATAACGACCTCGCTGTTTACAAAATAAAATCTGTAGGAGCATTTCATCAGGAGGTGCTCCTGTTTTCACATCATGGTCTTCCTCCTACCTCTTTCCTTAACGGCAACAAACTTCTGTGCAGGTCTGAGGACCACATCGCATCTCCGAACCTGCCCACCGTATCCTCGAGCACAGCAGTCTTTTTCCAGTTGATGACATCTACTTCCCTTTTGGGAAGGAAAGCTGAGATGTGTTAGATTGCTCAGGGTAGCTGGAATGTCTTTTCTGTCGTGGGTTATTTTGACAGAAACAGGATAGGGAGAGTTCATACCACATGATTTCTAGCTGACCTGTGAGGGTGGTAATTCCAGGGTCAAGGTGGGAGGTGAGAATTCAGTCAAGGGGGGTGAAAAGGCAGGAACCTCTTTCTCTGGTGTATCTCCTCACAAGGCACAATGTCTGCAATTTGAGAAGCCAAAAATGTCCTCCCTTGCCACTTTTCAGGTCAGATGCACGGCCTACGTGAATAAACAGGAGTCTGGAAAAGAGATGTCAAAGAAATGTCCTCAGACCAGTGGTCCATCCAGGTGTTCTGTGTCCAGAAACAGCAGCAGGATATGCTATGTAGGAGCAATACTGAGAGTGTAACGGATTTTCCAAAATACTCCCTGCACTCTTCCAACATACACAACTGCTGTATTAGCAATGCTGGATCTCTCCGTCCCAACAGCGTCCATCTAAAACCCAACTCTAATAAGGAATCCTTCCCAAAAGTTTATCTTGTTAGTTCAGTCAAAGACCATTTTATGATACGTAAGTAAAATGAAATCCGAGCATGAAAACTGGAAGGGTGATTACACTGAGATCGAGGGGGAAAAAACGGCACAGTCAAATGTTTGCTGAGAGAACGGTCAGTAGATAGTAGGGGTGAGGTCATAATGTCAAGGGAGACAGGAGCTGACCTACTGTAGAGACATGTTTTGGGCCACGGTCCTGATGAAGTCTGAAGGAGAAACAAGGACTTGCACCCCAGCTGCTACGGGCACAGCAGGGGCAGGGCTGAAGGACCCGCACTACCAAGGCTAGAGCCTACTGACTGCCTGGCAGACAGCGCAGCTTTTGTGGCCTCCAAGTCTCTCCTGAAATAGGTAGAGGGTGTAAACAGGGTATGGTGGCGGAGGTGGTTCTGTGCTTTGGCTCTGGAGACAGGCCAAGCTTTGCACATGTTTCAAGTCAGTCTAAATGCCATCAGATGAAATGTGTCACACTTTTGGGGGTTGGCATCCATGGTTTGGGAGATCGTCTATGATGCACACAAGCTAAATTAGCAGAATTGAACGGTGATCTATGTTCGTATGTGGTCACAGCGCACCTCTCCAGTGTCTCCAGAGCACTATAACGGAGGAACTGGCAGGGAGGAGAAGCCCATGAAAGTCACGCATTTACCTTGTCACAGTTACAGCCCACTTGCAAGAAATAATAATCCCAAACACAATGAACACATCAGGGCAGAGTTAGTTCTGAGACTAAACACAGCTGTCTAGGCCCGTGTGTGCAATCCACAGGCAGGCGAGGTGTCGAATTTGTGCCATGATCAGTAGTGGAGATCTAGGGCTTGTTCACTTGCACAGACATGCTTATCGTGTGAGCTGCCATGGGGGAACTTAGGATCCCATACTGATCCCCTGGGGCATCTCAAGTGGCACCCGATGCCTGTATAAAGACAATAAACTGAGTACAAAGTGGTGACTCTCTTTTCCCTGCTCCTACTTCTCCCCAAATGAAAGAAAAATAAAATGAAAGAAAACAAAACAAGATCAATACATTCCCTCATTCATAAACTGAAGACTCCATGTTAACATCTTGCACCCATTTTTCGTGTTGTGTTCCGACAAACTCAGTCTCCTGAACTCTGGGAAATCACCTCAAGTGAGTGATGCCTTGACAGTATAGGTGCTCCCATTCTGCCTAAGATCTGCACAGGCACGAGCTGTAATCATATACGTGTGCTTGTGCACACGTGTACGTGCTGTTAATGAAGATCTGGAGTTCAAATTCCTTTATTCTTACTTCCTCATCCAGAGTTTGACCTCTAATTCCTCTCGTAAAGGATGTTCCAGACTCTCATTTCGTTTCAAGAAAGCTTAAAAATATCATCTACTCAGAAGAGCCGGTCTTCCTGCTGTAAACAATAACTTAATTACATTATTCCTTGAGCTTGTCACAGCGTGCCATTCCACAACCCCCCCACGTTAAGTGTCCTGGTATAAATACATCCTCAGCTCATTTGCTCAAAACTGACTGTGGGCAATCACAGCAGGACCTGGAAAGTAATGGATTTGATCTCACAGTAAGGTGAAGAGGCGATCCCAGCTTTCAGAGAGACCATCTAAGTACAATGCTTCTACTGACCCCCAACGACTTCCTCAGACGAGTGTTTTGAAGGCAGAGCATAAATATAACAGCAGCATGCTTGTGCTTGCTGGCAACAAGGTATGTTCACAACATTCAGCTAACTTCTCCTGTGACACAGCTTAGGGTGCTGTTTTCTGCCCATGGGCTCCCGAGACCCGCAAACAGAAGAGTTAACACTCGGGTAGGGCTCGTCAGAATCTGTGCCGAATTTGGTGAAACGTCTGAGTGTGAGTGAGCTGAGCTTGGCTTTGGAGAGAAGCAGGTGCCTCCACAGGAAGAGTCAGCGGATCTTCGATATTCCTCACAGGGTGAAATGAATTGCTGTATTGCAGCAATTTTAATTTGGAAGTCTCAAATTAATTCAAACTCACAACAGCCCCCTGGTGCGCGGTCGAGAAGAGGTTTCTTTGAAAACAGAAACTGAGGAAAAAGAAAGTTAAACTGCTTGTCTTGGGCATCAGCAGCAGCTGGCAACTCAGTTGCCGAACCCTGGCTCCCCGCTGCAGTGATGTGAGCTCTCTTTGGATCCTACATCCTGCCCCTTCGGAAACACAGAGGTGCTGGCAGGCGCCTGCAGATGAGCGTCTGCAGCCTGACAAGGCTGCCCACTTTGGCAGGAGGGACACACTGGGTGGCACTGAGCATCTGGGTGGGGACAGCAGACAAAGTCGTCGGCTGTGCAGCTGGAAACAGTGCTGGAAGTGCATGAAAAGAAGCTGGCTCTCCATTACATAAAGGGCTTTTCAGCTGTTCTGACAGAGCAAAAGATCGTTAACACAGCGTGGAAATGGTCCTGTGTGATGTCCCCTGGCAGGGACCTGCACAGTGTCGGAGGTGTGGCTGCAGTACACTGCAACTGCTCCCCAATGCCAAACTGAGGCTAACTCAGGCTAACATGGATATTGAGGGTATGGAAAAGAGCCAGGAGTGTTGATCACTCCGTAAACACCTACTGAGAATCTGCTCCAGAAAATGCAGAGCGGATTTTATTGCTCACGTTTCACTTGCTGCAGGCAACTAAGCATACGCAGGCCCTGGGAGCTGTGAACCCCCGTTCATGGCTGGGGAGAATTCCTGTGAAGAAATGAACCGACTGATGGATGGAGTTGAGAGCTTGCTGCATGGCGGGGCAAGGGGAAAGGGAGGAAAATCCTGCGTCGAGGTTGTCCCAAAATAATAATCATGGAGCTATTCATTGGATTCTCAGTCTAGGGAGGATTTATTCAGGATCATCTAAGCCAAACCTCTCTGTAGATCTCCATTTCTCAGAGGAGCAATTCTTCTGACAAATTGCCACAGTATAATGTAATATTCAGCATTTTTATTAAGGCCCAACTCCTTGAGTTATATGATTACACAAGAATCTTTGGTTTTGGCAAAATAAAGGGAAAAAAATTCTGTGACACCTCTACAGAAAAGTCTGAGCATATCAGACATGAAAGCTCCAATTTCAGAAAGCTGGTAACTTTGGGTTTAGATTTTAGAATGCTTATTTTTTTAATTATTATTTTGGGGACCATACTCATCACTTCATTAACACCACAGGGGTATCTGGAGGCAGGAAGCTCTCCAGATGATAGTGCCCAGGAAAACACGTATTCTCATACGTGTCAGTGCTGTTCAGGAGAAACACTAAATAACAGCAGTAAAGCACATCTCCATGGTGTAGAGCAGCCTCGGGGCCGTAAAATGTGCTCACCTAAACCAGAGAGCAAATCCAAAAGCATCTTTACCTCCCTGACAGAGGGCACTGAGGCATGCCTGTAAGCCTGGAGCAGCTCCATGCCTGGCGTTTTGCTCCCGAGAACGATGCACTCCAAAAGCTGTGGCTTGTGTCAAGGCTAAGTGACTCACAGCCACTGCGCAAGCCGTAAAATTTGTCCTGTGAGCACCGAGGAGCATAACAGGCTGCAAATTGGGAAGAACTGGGACCAGGTCCCCAGCATACGTGAGGGAATGGAGGAATGCAATTGTGCTCCTTGTCTGTGGAGTCACCATTTGCACATGCTCCCCAAACCTCCGCCCTTGCAGAGCAGACAACTCCTGTGGCTCCTGGGCAGTAGAAGCGTTGCTCAGCTCCTCCCTGTCTTCCTACCACCCCTTCCTGGAGGTGTAACTGCTATGAACTCACCTAACAAGACCAACAGCTTGTCAGAGACGCATTGTCCCTGAGTTTTGTCACGGTGCCCTTCATTGCAAAGAAAGCAGGTTCAATCACAAGGAGAACCGGCAGCACTGTTCACTGGGGTGGGACCAAGGCTGACTGACGGGGAACGCGTGACGGCTCTAACCAGGAGTGACTGCAGCGGCAGAGCTGTAGGAATGCAAAGCTATTCAGTCAATGCAACGACACCAGTGCTGCCAGAAGAGATTTCCGCCTGATGCCCCCCAGTAGGGAGAACGCTCCGAAGCCCACCGCGTTCAAAACCCAAAGCTAGCCAGTGTTTCACCCACTGCTAAGGGTAAGGCACAAAGGCAGCAAGCAGTGATTTTGCCATCACCTGGTTTAGCCAAACTTTGCAGTGAAACAACACAGAGTTTTGTTTTGGGGTTTTTTTTGTTGTTGTTTGGAAGCGAAGAGTGGTACCTTCAACCCATCGGTGCAGAGAGAGACCTTTTCTCAAGAGCAGATGCTATGAAATCGTAGTGCCTTAGGCAAACAATTGGGATATTTGTGACCTGATCCAAGAGGTGTTGGACAGTTTGGCATCACAGGTGTCATGGTTTGACAGGCATATAAAGATGCAGGAACACAGGTGTATAAAGATTCTTTGGATTTAAACCTGTGTGCTTTAACTACATGATATTTAAGTATTTAAATTACAAATAATTTTATTCTGCATCCTTCCTGTCCTGATTGGAGTGAGAACAGAACCAATTCTGCTCAGAGATTTCCCTTCCCAGCTCCGTCTCTGCTCGGTGACGGCACTGTCTCAAGTTCACGGCGTGTTTGTGCAGACAGTGGCTGCTCCCAGCAGTGACCACCAGCGCTGGGTGGTCACAGTCACTGCCAGGGGCTGGGGAGCAGAAAGGCTCCAGCTGGCACCTGCTGCTGTGCAGAGCAAGGTCACTGCTGAGCCCTGTGTCCCACGGTGGGGTCAGTAAGGGAGAGGCTGCAGCTGCGGGGAGGAGTCGACAGGACAGGTGACCCCGCACTGACCAGCCAGGGGTGCCATCCCACAGACGTCATATCCGGTGTAAAGCCGAGGGGTCACAAGGGTCAAGCTCTCTTCTCCAATGGCCGGTGTCTGAGGAGGACTCTGTCTGTTCTGCCCTTGATCCTAGTCCGTGCATCCCTGAGTCCAGTCCCAGTCCGTGCCTCCCTGAATCCAGTTCCAGAATCCAGCTCCTGCACCAGTTGCCATCTGCAACTGGGCCCAGTCTGGTCCTTCCCCAGTCTGCCCCAGCGTCACTGGTGACAGTGATGTGATTGCCATCGGGGGGTTGGGTTCACATTGGTTTTGTACAGCTTTCATTCCATTGTTATTATTCTCATTACAGCAGTTCAGTTTTCTCTTTTCCAACCCATCAGTCTCTCTCCCTCACTCCCTTTCTCTTCCCCTTTGGGAAGGCAGAGGGGTTCAGAGAGAGCAGCTGCCATTGGTCTGGTGGCCAGCCCAGTGACAGACCTAACCTGTGACATTTGCCCCTTTATCTGATGAAAGTTCTTCACTTTCAGACCTGTCATAGTTGTGTAGTTTTGCTGTGTTTTGTAAACAAATCTCTCACTTGTTTGTAAACCTCTTGAAAAATTCAACCTAGATGTTTTTGCTAAGTTATTTACGGCTGCCCCAGATACAGCGGTATGAAATGTGGCTTCTCAAGCCACCTGTGCCCTATGCAATGCGTGTCCATAAATCGTTCCAAGATCTGTTAGAATTTAAGATCCTACAGAAGTAAACATACGATGTATTGGAGCCTTAACATTCAAGTTCATGTTCATTGGTGGATTTCCATCAGTTTTCTCCAGGGAAGGAACTAGGAATTTTTTTTTAACGGTGATAGAAATTATCAGAAAAATCTTAAAGAGGTTCAAAAGTTTAATTCCACTAACTGTCTACAGCTCAGGTACTATGATATTCCTTTGATCTAAAATCATATTAACGCTGAACAGATTTCCTCTGAAGTTCACCTCCCCTACATATTTGCCTGTAATGACCTTCCAAACCTCCTGATCCTTTTCCTTATTGTAATTCCTTCTTTCCCAGGAGCTTCCGAACTCCTGCTTTGTAGAGGTCCGGTTTTATTTTCAGAGGCATAGATATCATGCAGGGATTTAGTACCTCAGTTGGCTTTTCTTAGTTTCTTTTCATACTTCGCACTTCTTACAAGCAGCCCTGAGGGTCCGCAGCCCCCAGGTTGGAAACTATAGAACTACATTAAAAATAAAGCAAATGTGTTTGATGCCCAGGCTGCTGAGAGGGGCCAGGGAAGGGAAGGCAAGGGAAGGCGCTGAGGCTGAAGAAGCCCCAGCCTAATACATTTTACAGTGTAGTGGAACAATATACTGCCAAAAATAATGTCCTGTTAATCATTAATGATTAAGCCTGAAGGAATTTTACAGTAACTTAATTTTGTAGTATTTATGAGGATCATTTACTTCATTTTAGGTAGACCCTGGAATTCATTTGCTGTCTTTCACTGTGGATAAATTCTGATTGTGCCTTTCTAAATCCCTACCCCACCCCTATGTGTTTGGGTCTGCTGGGAATCCATTAGGAATTATCTTTACTCAAAAAAACAAATAAAATAAAAAGGAGAAAATCAAAAGGGGAGAAGAACAGGCCTGCAGCACAGTTTCTGCAAGGTAGACATCCTTCCCTACTTAAAAAACACCTTCAGAACTGGGAAGAAAGGCAAGACAGACACTAAGAGGCTTTGCTTGTGGTGGGCCTCCCTCCAGTACAAGGAAAGAAGCAAACAGACGTTATAATGCAGTATGTTACACCGCATTAGACCTGCACACAGATGTCAACACGTGGAGCCTCACTGCGTCACCCATGAGGAGCTGTGTCCCAGTGACAGCCCCTGACCTCGGCCTCTCCTCCAGCACAGCCTGCAGCTCTCAGAAAAGAATGTAGACCTAGGGGTCAAAACGAGGAAACAGACTGTGAAGTTTCTAAGAAGTCTCCAGCACAACGTGTTACCCTGAAAAGCGGTTATAAACATTTTCTAGTCGTGCCGGGTGATTAGGCTCTATTTCAGACGTGAACTCCCTCATTCTGCGCAGCTCTCAGTAGCAGTGCCATTTGTTTTCCCAGCAGATTGCCTCATTTCATTAAGCACTACCATAAAATTATTCAGCCTTAAAACTCTGCTTTTAAAATAACCCACCTTGGCTGGGCAACCAATGCTGTAAGTGACAGCTAGCACTTTGTAGTGATTTACTACAAATGCTCCGAGGATTAGCTTTCACGATGTTACGATTTTACCCACTCATTTTTTCTGACCAGGTCAGGGGGCTGAACTCTCAAAAGTCTATAAGGAATTCCCTTGTACAACACATCACGAAGGACAATGACAGCAACGCCACACAGTTTTATAAAACAGGATGCAGGAATGACATCTCCAGTCAGAAACGTAGGCTGGGGCTAGATAGGCAGAGTTTCAGCAGGCGTGTTCAGAGGAACTTCTGAAAATTCTGCTTCTTTGCTTGTAGGGGTATGTATAGAGATACACCAGGAACACAGGATGGATGAGACCAGCTGGGCCTCTGCTAAAGTCTCTGCAATTGCAGGGAACTATGGAGACATTTAGAAGCCTAGAAATACCCACAAAACCTTAGCTCCACAAGTCGTCTTTACACACCGTAACGATGTAAAAGTACAAAGAACCAAAAGTTGCCAGAACTACACAACATAGCAGAAGTGAACAAGAGAGGTCAAGGACTTCATTCCTTCAGTCACCAAAGCATTCAGGTGAAAATACCCTCTTGTTCCTGGGTAGTGGGTTGTACCCTGCACTACAGAAGTAACAAAAGCGAAAAAAAACCCCTAGCTTTTGATCATCCAAAATGGAGACAATTTCCTCCAAATCATATATACAATAGTCAGTTTAACCCAGGTTACATGAGAAAAACTCTGGAACGAGACATCTGTAGGACCTGTAGGAACACCAGCGTGGTTCTGGCCATCATCCCATCTCTTGTCATAGCCAATCTCTGCTGTTTCACAAAAAGGTGACAATTACTTTTCTGTGAAACCAGGGGATGTGCCAGGTTTGGGAGGCCAAGGTGGAGGATATATCCTTACTACCTGTCACAGGCAACCAGCCAGTGTATTGGCTTGGAACAAAATAGATGTCAGAAATTAAATAAAAGCTGATTGACAGCCAGCTGACTGCAGACTGTTCGTAGCAGTGGGCTGGATGCAGCTGCCTGGTATGTGTATCTGGGTAACGGCGATGGCAGGACCTGAGCCACTACAAGAGACAGACTGTGCCCCCTACCTTGGACAACGTGAAGGGCAAAAGAAGAAGGACGAGTAAATCTCCCCCCATCCAAGTTTTCTGCAAGTTCTCAGTAAAGACCAAAACTAGCGAGAGCAGAGGATAACCCCAGTTCTCAGCCCCTTATCAAATAGTACGGCCCTGTTTTCACTAACAAATCTGCTTAGGTGCAATTATTCTGAAGTGACCTTGGTGTGAAGGCTGTTCATTACCACGCAGCTTGTGTATTCAAGCAGACAAAATAGATTTTTTTAAACCTCTTCAGCTGAAGTGTTTTGCTGTACCAAGAGACACAGAGCAAGGATTCTGCCATCCATCAGAACAGCAGAGGACATTGAGCAACATTCACTGTTAACGATTTGTGTTCCCTCCTGCAGAAACTCAGGCACTCGGAGGTGGAAAACAGCCAGTGATACTGACCTCCCCACACTTGAAGAGTGAACTCCCAAAGCCTGGGAAAAAGAGAGGCTGCCGTTCTCAGAGCGAAACACAAGGCAGTCAAATTCAATAAAGTTCAGTGAAGAGAAACAGATTCCAAAAAGTATTTCAAGCTTCTACATTTCAAAACGTCTTTTATCACCAAACACCCAGTAATATGCAGAGAACAATGCTCCGGCATCAGGGAGATGGAGAACACTCACATCCGCGCAGTACAGGGGTAAGGGGGTACAGCTTGCTTACTTTGGAAAGGTAGTTTTGCCATTACGGAAAAAGGAGAAATGCTGCTGCTGTAGGTTTCAGCAGAGACACCATACGTGTCTTCTGATGGCCTGACATCGAAGCACTTGCTGGAACTTACCTGCTTTCCACCAGGCATGCTCATTAGTTTAAGCATGTGCCTGAGTTTACTTCAAGGATACGCTTATTGTATGAGAATTTAAGAACTCTCCTAATTAGGGATAGGAGACACATAATCAAGTGCTTTGCTGAATCATCCTGAACACGCTGGAAAAGAGCTTTAACACAACTTTGCTCTCTCATGAGGTAAAGGCACATTTGATGGGTAGGGATTTACTCTAGCACTAGGGCGTGCTCATAAACTCCCTCCACTTGGGTAGGTTGCCTCCAAAATGATTAGTTTTCTCAGGCTCTTCTAACAGTGAATGAGGAGAGGAAAGTGTCTCCTGGGGAACACGCTGCCCATTTACTGAGAAACCTGCCCACCCTTTTTTGCCCATTCTCACAAACTCTGGAGGTGCCTGGATCTCTTCCCTGACTAATATAAGGAGCTTAAAGCAAAGTAATTCTTGCCATACACACCTTCCGTGCTTTAATGTAGACAGGATAAATTCTGGCCAAACAGGGGAGGAGATAAACAGTTATTCACTGTCCCACGTTTTGTCAGATGTGAACTGCTTGTGCTTAGCAGACCTTCTATTGCTTCTTTTGTCAAACAACTGCTGTAATCAGCAGTTTAAATTCCTTATTTCTCAGTGGCACTTAATTACTCCCTAATTTCCCCCCCTCCCACCCCTCAAATCACTCCCTTTCTTCAAACTTCACGTAGGTATGTATATTTTTATAGCTTTCTCCTCATTTACCCATGATGTCACAACTAAGACAGAACGCTTTCTCAGACCCATTTCTGTAACAAGCCTGGACTTTCCAAAGCAATCCCAATGCAACTCGTGTAGTCCAAAGACCCGATGTCCGTAAAACAACTTGGCAAAGAATGTGTCTGTAGGGCGACAAAACTGGGATCAGAAAAAGCTTTGTGAGGTCTGTGGAGAGTATTTGAGAAGAAAGGGAGCTGGCGGAAAGAACAACTCTCACCTGTAAGCCGTGAACAAAGAAACTTTTCTGTCACATCTGGTGATCCAGGCTCAACAGCAGGAGCAGTTCTGCATTAGGTTTACCTGGTGTGCATCCAGCAATACAGTATGTCCCAAAGACATACCCCTTTGATATTTCCTTTCTGAGTACCTGATTATAGACTTATCCTACAAGAGCAAGTGCTAAAAAGCTAAAAAGCTGCTACTGGCTAATTAATCCTGTAAACTGAGGCTACTGCTGCCCTCACGGAATCTAATCAATGGTATTCACAGCGGTCACAGCATATGTACTGGGTCACAGCCCAGTACCCAGATGTGGTGTTTCTTGCCTTCATAACACTGAAGGAGAAATTATTTTGGTGGAGATATGTGGATGGTGTTATGACAGAGAGGATGTCAGCAAACAACATCAGCCCATCGCCAGGAATGTTCAATGCCAGGAATATACCAGAAGAGATCTGTTTTACAGGCAGTGACCATCTCCATCACTGGAAGCTCGTAAGGACCAGTTGAGAACAGTTTCTGCCATGTTAAGCTTTCCTTCAGGAAAAAGACTGTCAAGACAACTTCTCCAGGTGCCTTCTGGGCTCACACCTGTTTTGGAGATGGGAAGCTGCAGGCTGGAGCTCTGCCAGCCAGCTCTTTTCACAAGCCTAAAGTAGCTCAGTAAAGTAACTGCAGTGAGTTCAGTAAAGATGTTTTCAAACCGAGAGACAATGCCCAGATGCAAAGAGCCTACAAAAATCTGTCAAAAGACCCCGTACTGATTCTGTGAACCTCATTTCACTTCTTTCATAGGTGCTTGATCTTACTCTCTGCATACTTTATGTGAATCAACTTTTGTAGCAACCACAGAGAGAGGAGAAACCACAAATCAATGGCTGGTGGTACAGATGAAGCATCTTTGCTTTGTTGCATCTTCTCAGCAATCACCAGGAATCATGATAATTCACTAGGGAAATGAAAACCATTCTGAAAACTTAGAGTGGGGAGAAGTAATGAAGCACCCAGCAGGACATCAGTGACATTAAGAGAGGAACAGAGAAAGCTCTGTAAAGCAAGACTTCCTAGAAAGGGACTATAAAGAACTGACGTGACAAATAATGATTGGGTCATGTAAAACAGCTATTTCTTCCAGAATAAAATTTGATAACTGAACACTCTTTTAGAAAATATCACTGTACTAAATAAGAAAAAAAAAAACCAAAACAAAACAAATCAAACCCAGATACAGGCCTCTGTGTATCACAGCTCTCCAAACATCCGAATCGTTGATATTCAGCAATGGTTTTTGGCTCCTCTACTAAGGCAGGTAATAAGGTATTAACCTTATTTCACTGAGGAGGAACCAAACCACAAAGTGGATTAAGTGAGCTACCTGGGAGTGCACAGAACTGTGGCACGATGGGCTCATTTGACAGATATCCAGCAAAAGAACTGGCCACAGCTGAGCTGAGACTTAATCCCAGATCTCTTGAATCCAATTCACCAAATGAAACTTTATCAGAACTGCTACTGGGACTTCAGGACTAAAAGAGATGTATGTGTCCAGTGCATTTCTTTTGTCCCTATATAAGGCAGATGCAAGTTCAGGGCTATGCCTTGGCCTAGAAAAGGGGGTACTGTCATCGGGGGTTGAACATCGGAGATCCAACCACCCTGGCCCTCCTCTAAATTCTTTGCAGAAAATGCTGTTAACCACTAGAGGAATACGGCTGTGACATAAAAGACTTCTCTGTTTACTTAAGACAAAACTACTTTGGGTGTAACTAGAAAAATCATTAGAGCAACCAAATCAGCCCTAACCCCCAAGAAAAGGCAGGCGGAACAACCTGTCCTGCTCACGCAATACCAGTGTTAGGACTCTGCTGCTGCCCTGTGACAGCTACTCTCAGAGGAAGAAGTCCCAGTCTTCATCCTGAGGAGTTAAATCCCCGAGGGAAATCCCTCCCTGGGACCCCGGCAGACTCCTGCTGCAGTCTGGCTTTCACCCGAGCTGCCCTCTGAGGTGTTGGAGCTGTGCAGTCCTGGGTGCACCGACCAGGTGTCCTTCTGCACTTCAGCTAGGGGTAGCCAGGTGTAACTGCTCAGGCTGGGCAGAAGAATCCATCCCTAAATCCCACAGTTTAGAGCAGAAAACAGACTGATCATCTAGCCTGGAGCACAAGCAGCCTTAGCAACTGCCTAGCAACACCACCGCAGAGAAAGGCAGGCGCTGCCGGTTATCCGGCTGCGAACTCGCAGGGAGGAGCCAGCTCAGCAGCTTCTAATGCACAAACGAAACTTGTCTCTCTCTCAGCCCTAGAAAGGCAGCAAGTTTCTATCAATAAAGCAGTGGTTGGAGCAGATATCAAAATATAGTAAATCTTTTCCCTAACAATCTGGTTTTTTTCAGTCTTCTGCCTCACCAAGCAGATAAACTTGCCAGCCAGGCATATACCAGTAATTTAAAGGTTAACAGTCACTCCCAAGACTGACAGGGTTTTTTATCTTCATATCATCACAATTTGGATTTAATTTTTTCCTGCTTATAAAAATGAATGATGGGTTGTGGAACTCTCACGGTCATCTCAAATTCCTCCCTGCAACATTGCACAGTCGTAACTTCCACCCTGGCAGTTTATAGCATCCACAGTTTATTAACAGTGCTACAAAGGAGAAATATGACTCGGGCAGTATATTGGTGCCCATTAGCACTGCGGACAATCTTCTGCATCGTACTGTAACGTCTCCGATACCGCAGCCAAAATGGTTACAGGATGAATAAGGCTGTTAAGCCTGTGACTGAGCAATTTATATTTAAATGCTGCTCCACCTTAGAAAAACATCCTTGCTGTGGGCTTTGGGCTTACCAACCCGAAGTTACCACTTCCCAGGTGGAAAGACATTCTTATTAAAACTAGCTGAAAGCAGAAGCAAACTAAGAAATTCAGAAAAAGTGTCGACTCTGGCTGTCCAGATGTGAGGACTTTTTGTGTAAGAGCAATTATTTGTAATAGAATAGAATAGAATAGAAGGCAGCAGAATGTTTCAGCTGAAAGGGATGTACAACAATCACCCAGTCCAACTGCCGGAGCACTTCAGGGCTGACCAAAACCTCAAGCCTGTTATTAAGGGCATCGTCCAAATGCCTCTTAGACACTGACAGTCTTGGGGCACCAACCACCCTCTAGGAGCCTGTTCCAGTGTTTGATTGTCCTTTTGGTAAAGAAATGCTTCCTAACGTCCAGTCTAAACCTCCCGTGATGCCGCTTAAAGCCATTCCCATGTGTCCTGTCTCTGGATCCCAGGGAGAAGAGGTCAGCACCCCCCTCTCCACTCCCCCTCCTCAGGAAGCTGTAGGGAGCCACGAGGTCACCTCCCAGCCTCCTTTTCTCAAACTAGGCAAACCCAGAGTCCTTAGCTGCTCCTCACAGCGTTCCTTCCCACCCTTCCACCAGCTTTTTTCCCCCTCCTCTGGAGGCATTCAAGG
>NW_010432609.1:80234-107027 GCF_000710305.1 Buceros rhinoceros silvestris | reverse complement strand
GCCCCCTCCTGACGGGCTGGTTACGCCGTGTTCGAGGCACCCCGGGATGGGCTTTGCCCTCTTGGCTGCCATAGTTTTGGAAAATGGAATGCAATTATAAATAAATCCGTGAGGTAATGACTAATGAATGATTCATGTTCTTTTACCTAATACCCACTTCGATATTTTAGTTTCAGAACTAATTTGGCAGGATGCCAATTTGGCAGTGAGGTCACTTAAATTATATACACAAGACTGTAAGATTTCACCCGAAGTTTACTGCCTCTACATTTATCCAATCACCACCATCTCTTCTTTTCCTTTTTCTATTTTTTTCTTTTCCATAATAAATATTTTTAAAAAGAAAATGCTTTTACTTCTACGTTAGCTCGTGCTAGTAGTTTTTTAAAGCACAAATCACTTGTACTTCAACTGATAAACTCCAGAAACTCCAGTTAAGTAACTGGAACTGAAAGATGTATCTTAGAAGGCTCTTCGCATGAGCAGCTGGGATTTCACACCGTGTCACGGTAAGGGACTCTGTCGGTTACTCTGAGTGCCTTGATTTCCATTTGGATGGTTGTTGGTCCAGGAGTCAATTTTTGCAAATATCACGGTGGATTTTTTCATGTGATTGTGTGTTCATTTCCAGCCTACATCTCCCCCAGGCCCCAATAAAACGCTTTATTTAGATTAACGCTTGCTTTAATTGCTTGGTGCGGCATACTTAAGCAGCGAAAAGTAGTCTGAGCAGATCCTACATCCCTGATACAGTCCTCTGTTATCCAATGGTATTTCATACTTCCAGTCCCTTTCTCCACAGATGTAGGATCTGAGTACCCACCGCTCTGAATCTGAGGCATGAAGCTCATCCAGGGAACTCGGTCCCGTTCCCGCAGTGACACACAACCATACAACAGAAGTGAAATACAAGAAAGCTGCCCTTTGTGTCACCCTGAAATGTAACTCCCACAGCCTGCAGATGGCTCGCGCTGGGATGGCAGTGTCCAAACGGTACTTCACTTACATTCAGCTGAGTGCAGATACTTCCAGTTTCAACTGCTTCCTGTATAGATTGTTTCTTCCGAACCACACCACGTGCAGAGGAATAAGTAAGGCACAAGCAACCTTTCGCTGTACCTCCAAGCACTGGAATGAACCTGTCCAACACTTACCTTTTAATCTAAACCACGTTACATCTGGGTGTAAGCTGCCAGCAGCTAGATCTGTTCTAACCCACTTAAGGCAGCTGAAAACAAAACATTTTGGAATGTTTTTTCCTGTTTTAGAGAAGACAAAGAATGCAACACTGACATTTATGACCTATTGACATCACCGATCATCGCTCACTCTTCTCACATTGGGACCTGAAATACTTTTCGCCTCCTTAAAACTGCACAGATGCTAATACTCCTCACTTCTGATCTCCCCCAGGTCTCCTCCGTATTGCTTTGTCTCGGTAACCCCCTTCTGACAGGAAGGACGAGGCAGCATCCTGTTTCTCCTATATATTATAATTCCTTGACCGAGCGTGCCTCGAATAGAGCAAAGCAATGAAAGCTTTAATGATTGCTGGGAGCAGAATTTGGGATTTCTATGATCGCCAAGTTTTCATTATAAAATCCCTGATTTGAAATGCAACTAATACAGATATTTGCTATAGGATCAGTTCTTGGATTGCTTTTCCTAAATGCCAAAACGCCAGGTAGCTCTTACTGGAATCCTATTTGGAAGCAATGATGAGGATTAACAAAGTTTATCCAGTATTAGGGGTGTGACAAGGGCTGTGGATCCAGCCGTGTGTGAGGAGGAAGATAGGGTGTTGATCTGATAATCATCACAAGGGTAAATGCTGCAATCTCGGTCGTTCATTAACTGCTAACCCAAGCTGTTATTTCAGAATGGCGGTTAGTTCTGCGATGCTATTTCCCTTTAACACCTCGAGCAGAAATGATAATGATTCTTCGGGCTATTTAAGGGCTCTGCTGTCTGCACTTTTTTTACGCCTTCTTATAGGAAGGAGGGGAGTTATAGCACAACCTAAGACCTCCAAACCTGGCTCTTCTGTTAGCCCCAGCACAAAACAGGTCTGAAATCAACTGAGTTACTAAAACAGCTGAAAAGAAAAAAAAACCTGGCTCACAGGCCCACTTTCAGCATTCATTGCAGAGACACAGGAACGGTCCTATGACAGCCCCACGTCTGTAGGGAGGAAGGGGGCTGCCCCCGTCATCGCGCTTGGGAAATCAGAGTCTGTGGCTGTTCAGTAAGACAGACTGAAAGAGGAGAGCAGGAGGATCAGAGCTCGCTGTCAAAAAGGTCACTGTTTACTGCCGTGCTGCAGTGGGGCAGGGAGTCAGTGGGTTCAGAGTCCCAGTCCTGCGCCTGGCTGGCACTGGTGAAATCCAGTGTAAATCCAGACTGCATTTAACTGTAAAGCTGCGTCTTACAAGAGTGCGTCTGTCTTCTCGTTACCAGTGAAAACAAACAGCAAGGCAAGTGACTGAAAAGCCAAAGCAAACAATATCTCAGAGATAAAAAATACTGAATAAAAGTCAGGAAAACAAACAAGACCTGCTGGGCTGTGACTCGGATTCCCGTTTATCCAGTGCATTCAGAACACGTAGAGTTAGTCTAGACCAGAGAAAGTATGGTAAGGAATAAACTTGCAAAGAGCACAGAAATGACTGATACACCATTCTGACTTCAGCAAGCGTTTGATCCATGTCTCTATGAACCTGATTTCAGATCCTGCTGCTTCCAGAAGTGCAGAGGCAGCCAACATCGTCACAGGCTGCTCCGAGCATCGTGGAAAGGAAATCTCTTTTTTCAAGTCATCTGAGATGGTTATGCACTGGACCTCCGCACCTTTGGTCACCCCTTTGCTCCGCTTGCTAAGCAAGTCTTTCATACAACCACACATTTCACTTCCCTTGCTCTGACCTCGCTCCCTTTTTCTTCTTCTTTCAGTAGCATTTAGTTTGATCAATAATTTCACTCCTCTTTCCTGTCTTCTATGGAAGTTCCCTAAAAGCATCAAGTAAGTTGGCTTTTTTACATGTTTGTTTTGCCTGACCTGCTTTTGGTATTTGTATTGGCTGCCTGTGATCGCTCCACCTCACCAATTCAGTAGCAACACGAAAAGCCAGTAGTAGTTACTCATCTCTGGTGCTTCTGTTTGCTGGCATTTAAAATAAAATCTCCTAGCCCTTCTGCATTGCAGAGAAACACCTCCAGGTACAAATGAGCTTGGTCATGTCTACAAATCACAGAATCCTCTGGTTGGAAGAGACCTTTGAGATCATCAAGTCCAGCCGTTCCCCTGCACTGCCAGGGTCCCTAAACCGTCTCCCTCAGCACCACACCTTTTAAACAAGTCTTTTAAACTCTTCCAGGGATGGGGACTCCACCACCTCCCAGACTCAAGGCTAAGCCCAAGTGCTTGTGTACCATGCGGGGTCACTGGCAGCAGAACTGGAATTGTTCTAAAGCAGAAAGCGTCATACTTTTGGGAAAGTTTTAAAAAAAGGATGTCCTTTCCCACGTGGACTTGAAATCAGCATGTAGAATCATTTGTAATGTAATGTTCCCCAGCAGAGGGAAGGAAATAGAGAGGAATATGTAAGGCCTATTTCAGCCATCAAGGTGAACAGCTTTTGCAGAGATAACACCGAAGAAACAAAGGCTCCATCCATCTCTTGCAGCTTGCCTGTCTGCCTGGCCTCACAATAGCACTTCTTGTGCTCCAAGTATGACAGATGGCTTAGGCCTATGAAAGAAATAACAGGATAATTCTGGCCATTTCAATGTCAAGACTTACTTTTTTTTCCCAGAGATTTATTCTGGAACATTCGGATGATGTTTATCTGCTGCAAGTGGATTTTGTTAAAAGAATAAGAAAGCTTTAAACAGGCACGTAAGCGAGAGGTCAGTCAAACTACGTAGGCATTTCTCTGTATATTTAAATGGGCTCTGTCCTTGTCTTGTCTGTTCTCGCCATCCAGTGTGGGGACAGAAAATTTTCTGGCTGAAGAAGAATATCTCTGTGGAAAAAGATATCTGTGGAGCTTGGAAAATCTTTGGGCAGTGAATGTGAGGAGGCTCAAAGAGGTCAGGTTTGGATGTATTTATAAAGACAAAACTGGCTGAAATCAGCTCCATTGGCTTCACTTCAAGCTCTTCAGGCAAATGTCTCATAGCGTGAAGGCCCTTAGAGAGCGCTGGAATTCGGCTCAGCGGTTTCTGTGACATCTCTATTTTCAGAACCTAAATGTTGGTCCTGTTTTGCTTGGGTAGGGCTGGTCTGTTTGGCAATCATTGCAGGGCACTCTAGCGATTTCAGTTGTGTTTTAAATTTGCTACTTCAGCTACCCGTACTTGGAAAACAGCATGTCTTCCCTCAGCCTGCTAAGAAGGAGAGTCCTGATGTCCCAGGTCGCTAATTTAAAGGCAGCTCAGGTATTGCCAGTGCTAGGCTGTAGCCTTTTCCATCGCTTAGTGCGGACTTTCCCCCTGGTGTTCCTGTGTTTAATATAGCACATGCTGGGGACCATGAAATAACAAGCAACCGCATGTCTCTAGAGATACTGGTACTGTGAAAACTCATTTCTGATGCTAGAATTCCTAGAGAGCTTTCTAAAGCCTGAAGAATGCTTCATTTTTAGGGACTCAGCTTCTAAATCATGTCTGCCGCTATAAAAGTGATACACATTTAAGCTCCATACTGTTCATGCATTTTTTAATATTTCCATTTAATTATTTGCTTGCTTGCCTGGGCCAATTTCTTTTCTCTTAATAAGAGGAAAATGAAGTTAAAGTGTATGCATTATTAAATTTAATGTGAAGTTACAATTGAATTACAAAGTAGTCGCCATTTCTCTTATTTATTATGATGTACTGGTCTCTCACTCACAATGGATCTTTTTCAGCTTGGAAGATACGGGGAAATGGCCTAATAAGCTGTCTTTTACAGCCGAGATTTTCAGAGCAACTTCAGATAGCTGCTTGCCCTCATCCCATTTAATTTAATGAGGACTGAGAATCAAATCCCTTAAGCAACTACAAGAACTTCAGAAGGGAGGAAGGATATTTCAGCAGCCAGGGCCATTATGCACCGGGGCTGCCTGGTCCATCGGGGATTCCCTCTCTCACTGGAGGCTTCACCTGGCTTTCCCATCTGCCAAGCGTGGACCACGCACTTTGTCACCTGTTGTGGGGACATGGGGGTTGTGTGGAGATGAAGACGTCAAAGCCAGTGAATTTTCGGACTGCACAGAGACCTCATACAGAAGGCCACGCTATTTCAGCACTATTTCCTTGCATTGACACGGCAGTTCTGGCATTTCATGCACACCTGTTTTATGGCAGAGAGCTAGAAACATCAACATGACAGAACAGGCATTATTTGATAAAACAAACCATCGATTCCCCTGCACAAGAGAGAGGAAAATAATGATTCAGGTAGAAACACTGAGAAAAGAAGCCGTTTCGTTTAGGTTAAGAGAGCTTCCCGTTCCAAAGATTAAAAAAAAGAAAAAAAAAAAGAAAAATACTGGCCATGAAAATTTTAGGCTACTGAATTGGTAACAGTTAGATGGCAGCACCTCTCTCACAGTCTTACAGAAGGGGCATGGAGACAAAAATGTGTAGCAAACTGATGATTTGGAGTCTATAAAGTGTAGCAGCACATGATTGGATATAAAAAGCAAGGGCTCTTTCAATACGTTGTTCTGAAAGCTGTGTAAGATTCCTTCTTTCAGAGTGAAGGACTCTTTTTACAACCTTAGTTACCTATTTTATTTATTTTATTTTAATGAATTTGTTTTAATAAATTTTATGTAATTCCTACATGATTTTGACGGAGAGAAGTGAGGGGAAGTAAATGTGTGTTGGTTTCTAAGGCATACTGGAACTAACTGCAGGACACAGGAAAGAAAAGAAAAAGAAATAGGACATGTTAATCTCCCAGGAGAATGCAGAAGGTGATCTAAAGCTGGTCAGAAAAGTTTTGACTGGAAATGATACCAACATCTTAAGATGAAGAAGCGTCACAGAAAAATAAGGGAGGCGGACTGGATTTCCCACTGCAATAAGATGTCTCTCTCTCCCTCTGTAAGAGGCTTTGGAGGATCCTTTCAGATCTTGAAGTTCATGCCTGTGCATATGAGGAACAATATAGTAATAATGATAGAATGAGTCTTAGTTACGGTTTTTCTCTTGTCTTCAAGGAACACAGAGAGTCTAAGTGATGTTAGATTAATGGAGGTAGCATTAATTCAATAGTGCCTCAAACTGGAGAATAAAAAATAGATAAGAGGTTCTGAATGTAACTGCTGTGAATCTGGAACAAAATTCTTTTCCCACTGAACTTGAGAAAAAGAGACGAGGGGAGAGCAGCAAATGGTGCAAGCAGAAGATGTGACTAGAAACCAAAATAAGCTTGTGAACTAGCCAGACAGGGCAGATTTAAGCTTTTACTAAGATATAAATGGCAAAGATCAGACTTTGATACTACAGTGCATAGTCCTGATTTTCTGTGCCTGAAAACACAGAGATCTGGATCACAGAGCGTTCTCCAGTACCCTGAATTCACCTGACACACACCGAGTATTCTTTCTGAAAGCCCTGACTGCTCCTTCTCATGGAAACCTCACAGACTTTAACAAGTACTGGTCATAAAACTGCTTTTCTGGATTTATTTGCAGGACTAAGGACTGTAAATCCATCTCACGAGGGAATGTCTGGCTCAGATGCTCAGCAACAGACAGAGATGCTTTCCCATGTAGGTCATTGGGCTGGATCTGCTCCAGGTCAGTAGTGGCCGAAGGTAAATGTTACCTCATTACAAAAGTCTGAAGTGGATCTCATTAAAAACTTCAAATGAGCAATTGCTATTTCACCTAATTTCCTTTGTTAAGACTAAAAATGTCTTGGAAATGTCATGACATAGAGGTTATTAGCTTAAAGACCAGCTCTCAGTTCTCTGGGATAACGGTGGGTCCAGATAACCGGCTTAACAGCAAGAATGGATGATTTGGACGCCAGCTGCAAAGACATCCAACTGCCCCTGCATGGAGTCAGGCTGGGTCCAGCAGGACTCGGGAGCTTTCAGCTCCAGCCCTGCAAGATTTGGATTAGTTCTCGTAAAGCCGCTGGCTGCTCCAGTCCCCTGCAGTCCCAAAGGACCGTGAAGGTGAATGCGCACCCCCATACAAGTGCACAGAGCCTGGTCCTTTGCAGTGTCATGCTCTGGGTAACTTTCCCAGAGAAAACACCGGGAGCGCAGTGCGGAGAGCATACATTTAGGAGGACAACTGCTGCTCAGCGCTTGCCAGGGCTTTAACTGCTGCAGCTCCACACAGAAACGCTTGAACTGGCCCTATACAGACCGAACTTGGATCAAGCACTTGAGATCATCTTGTGCTTCATCACACACACAGATGTCCCCAGCAGACCCTGCGAGAAGCACAGCACTCGGGCAGGCTGACTATTAGACCTAGCAAGCAGGGACTGACATCGGCAACCCTGTTAGTCAACAGCCCAGTGACCCGACCAAGGAAGGGTGACTTGGCCATATTACAGCGATGGAACGATTAGTGACCTGCAATGAAGAAACCACCACCATGCTTGCTACAGTTTTCTCTCTAACTGGCCGATAGAACAAGTTGTTATAATGCAGAGACCTCCAGTTTTTACCAACAGTTGCTACATGTTGTATTTCCAAAAGCTGACAAGCCTCCTAGCTTCGAAAGGTGAAAGAGCACAAGACTGGAAGAGAGTGTCTGTGGTTCCGTGCTCTCCCACTTCAATCCGCAGCTTCTGACTGCTGACAAGATAGGCCACTACAGCTCCTCCAGGCTCTTCAGCACGCTTGGGCCAGTTCTTACTCTATGGATCACTGACATGATGGACCGTAACGGCAGCTTCAGAGCCCATTACGTTTTCAGCTGTCAGACTGAACACAGGGAGATGCCCATCAGCAGAAACTCACTATCACGCTACATACAGACGTGTTCATGAAGCCTTTAATCTTTCATACCAGAAAGGTACAAACCACACCACTCTGCATTTTCTTTTTAATTGCAAAGGCCGAATTACCAAGTATAATGAAGCCAAATGATTTCATTAGAGGTACTTTTTTCTCATTTTTGAGCTAAAACAGAATTACAGAACCATCCCAGTTTCAGAGCACCGTTTTTGTTCCTTTGCTTAGTAGATTAGAAAATCTTAGTAGAAAATACTTGCTTAAAATTGTTATGGACCCTTACAACTTTCCTGACAGATCTTAATTCTAAGCACGTGACTGTTTAGAGGTGAAGAGTAAAGAGCTACAAAGTGGGATCCAGAAAAGTATCTCAGCAGCTTCCTGTCTAACATGCAGCTTAAAAGGGCAGAAGCCAGAGCAATTAATTAAATCATATCTACTTTCATCTTAAAAATTGCATCAGTAAATTTCAGATCTCTACCCTGCCCCTTCACGTAAGTAACAGTGGAGTGAGTAAAAGTTGCCAGCTTTATGATGAAATGAGTGGCAAGCAGAGATTTGGTTCACAACCTGGCATTTAACAACAACAGCAAATGCTAAGTGCGGTTTTATCGTGCAAGTATTGATGGGCTCGGCTTGTATGTGGCTAAAGAAAAGAAAGTCCTTCCATCTTGCCCCCTATTTAAATAAAATCAAAAGGGGAAGGCTATAGCTTTTTCCTCAGCAGGTGGAAGTTGGAATGGAGAACTTGTATGGAGGTCAGGATGACTACGAAAGCTTGGTGAAATAAACTCAGGCTCCACCATTACGTGATTCACTTCAGCTTCTTTCTCTTGTGTCTGAGCTTGTCCCCTAAGATGACAACCTTGATGGCAACATCTTGAGAGCCGCTCCAAAGTAATTTCAAGCAATATATAACTGCCCTGGGGCTGAGAGCTCCAAGCTTACAAAGCAATAGCAGCTGTGTGAGATCTGGCCCATCTGCCAGGATGGCAGCTCTGCAAGCTTCTCCAGCCTCCTCTGCAAGCAAAACAATTCACTGAGGCTCTACAGGGTCTGGAGGCCAGCTGTGTCTCTATCTTGTTCTCCTGTGAGGAACTGCAGCATCTCTCCAAGGACAAGGAGTTGGCAGCTAATACTACTGAGGCAAACACCAGAGCAAGGTGCAGGATGAGTGCTAGCAGGGCATACAGGGAGCACGAGAAGCCATAGCACAGCTTCCTCACACTAAGCATAATCCTGGTGTTAGAAAGATCAGCACGAATGGAGAGCTTGCTCAGTCCCTTACTTGTTTGCTGGGGTGATCAGCAGGTTGCAGAGAGCTTTTCCATACATTCACAGCATTCCAAGCCGACATGCAGATTCCAACATCGCTCCTTATTTGCATCTGGAGTTACAGTTCACCAACACCACCAACTATGCCAGCTGCTTCATCTTAGCATTTTGGATCCAGTTCGGCATGTAGCGCATACACCATTAGAAAACAATAACCTTTAGCCAGCGCTGTCCCCAGTTGAAGCTTGAGGCTCCTCTCTGGGCTCTTTCCTTTGTATTAATGGGAAAAGCATCAGTTACTGAAGAGATGTTTTGAAGTGGTGCTGTAATAGCAATGACTTTTATGGCCTGTAGCTAAATCACCTTGAAAATTATTTTTTTACTACTTGGATTTATCTATTCTTTCCCTCAAAACTCTAATCCAATATGCACCTGATAAACTTCCCTCCATGCATGCCCACTGCTCAAATAAGTGTTTTAACAAGCATTCAGTAGTGATAGGTTGGGGTGACTATTTACTAATAAGGAAGCAGATGGCTTTTCTCCAGAAGAAGCTATATCCAGGATTACATAATTTAGGAAGAGAAGGGGCTTTAAAGATCAAATAAATTATTATACCTGGAAAATCGTAAGAGCTTTGCGCCTACTGTGGTTTTTTGACACCGAGAGGTGTTGTCCAGGGCAGGTGCCGCACAGCCACGGGGCAGGCTCCCAGCCATCGCCCTCACGGTGCTCAGGGCAGTCTGTCTGGTCTGGGACTACATGGAGGGAGAGGATCACGCAGAATGGTCCTATGCAAAAGATGTCGATGCCTATGGAGCAGATTCCCAGCACTGACATGGCAATGACAGTTCACACCTGTGCCCTGGGATTCAAGGGAGAAGCCCCCTACTACGCTGGTGAGACCGCACTGATTGAGAAAATGTCAGGGTGAAATAATAGCGAAGTTTCTCAATGCTCTTGAATGAACTCTAATTACTGCATTGTCTAGAAAATAGCTCGATTATCAGAGCTACATGCACCAGGGATTACTGTGGTAAAGAACCCTCGCCTTTGACTGACTTTCTACAAAAGTTTTTACTCAGAGGGGATTTTAAACATATTAAATGCTGGGCAAAAACAGCACCGCAAGTAAAGCTCAGTTGCGTTATTGGATTTTGAAAGAAAGAACAATTTATACTACTGGAACATGTAGAAACAATTGAGGCAGAGATAATAAATGATTAATGACTATCAGTAAATGGCTGGTCAGTGGTTATGACAGTTAAGAACGTAAGAGGTCAACAGATTTGCTAATGTGAAGGGATTGTACTGTGTATGATGTACGTGCTACTCTAGGCTTTTAACACCTCTTTATTTTATGTAACCTTTTTAAACTATTTATAAAGATGGACTGCATATTAATTAAAAAAAAAGGATTGGAATCTATTTGATCTACTGTAAAGCTACAACGATTTTGAATACCTGCCACTTTGAGCCATGGGCTCGAGTCTAGAGGCTTGAGTCAAGCTCAGCGACCGTGCTGGTCTGGTGCGTCGGGAAGAAGAGCAGTTGAAGCAGATACTGGTTATTTATTCTCAGATGTCTTTTTCAGTTTGCATCTACCTATTTACATCTGCGGTCCATCCAGGTTAGTCCAAGTGAGATTTCTCTGCAGCATTATGGTCCTCTCTACAGCCCACCTTCTCCCCCCTGCATATTTTACTTTCCTTGCTTACACTGCAAATTTGCAGCTATCCTCCACTACCACAAAGAGGGATTCAGAATCAATCCCTACCAAAGCAACACATCTAGGGCCACCGCCCTCCTTCATGGATGGGAAGCATCATTCCATGGTCACTGTCAGGCTATAAAAGTGATTCACTCTCCCTGCTAGGCTGCTGACCTTTTCAGAATTACACCCACAGCTCACCCTGAAGCCAATAAACTCTTAGTGCGAAGGGAAATAAAGACGCCTTAGCCTGTTGCAGGACTTTCTAATGAACGTCTTTAAATGAAATGCCTTTGCACTTACAGCAGATTTTGGGGGTGTCACCGTACAATGGAGCTGACACAGGCAAAAACTCCTCCCCAGATCGGGGAGAGCTACAGACCATTCCAGAGCAGGCTGACAACGCCAGATGTATTTCTGAGGACAGGTAGATTCAGACAGCATCTCTCTACGTAATATGTTCAAAACACCTATTACCGTGCTGTGGGGAATGCGGATAGAGCTGACATGGCTTAGGCGGCCCAGCTTTGTTACACCTGAGCTACTGTCCAAACTTCCAATGCTGAATCAAACCCCGAGACAACAGAGTCGATGGGGACCAAACGCAGCAGGCTTCGGAAAAGGCAAAGCGCGTCCTGACCTCCACTGGTCTGACTGACCAGCTCTTCCCTGAACGCAACGGGGAGGCAGGGACATTTGCTCAGATGCTGGTGTTCATGTTGTTGATAACACCACCCCACTGAATTGCCGATGGAGGGGAAAAGAGATTTCCCACTGCAGTCTCTGTCTGCTTAGAAAGGCTTTGCTGGCTTCCGGGGTGTAATCTCCGTTTGCTGTAGAAAACATTGCCATGTTGTGAGCTCCACACGGGGGAATGGTTTCATGTGTCTTACACCTGCACAGTCCTGTAACTACTGAAGCAAAGATTTTTCACAGGATTTTTTTTTTCCCTGCAACTAGGCTGCTTGTTGTAACAAAAACTAATTGAGAAAAGACAAGCTATTGTTACTAAGATTCAATTTTCTTTTACACAAGAGGAAACATACTGATTGAGAAAAGTCAAAAAATTGCAGAAATGACTGACCGTAAATCAGGAAATGTAATGTCATGTTCTAGTGCATGACTCCTCACACATGGTGCACAAGAAATGTATTGCCTGCGAGAAACTGGTGTTACCTGCTATGTACAGGAAAGCCAAAAGTCGAACTTGAGACGGCGAGAAAAACACGTATATAGTCATGTCCACCCTGTTTTTCATGCCCACAGGATCAGTCCTACATCAATCCAGACTTCAGTAACCGTTCTCTCTGCATGGATGAGAGGGGCAGCTTCACTAACTCACAGAAGAAAAGTCTTCCATTGAGGGGAAGTGCTTTCCCTTCTCCTGGGATAGTGTTGAGAAGGTCTGGACAGACATTCACTGCCTCTGACTCCACCTCCCTACCATGGGGGAAATCTCTGTACCCAGGGCTGTCTGATGTCATCAGTCCCCCCTCAAGGACTCGATTTCCCCAAGAATCCCCCTTGTTATGACTTGGGATCCCACTTGGTCTGTCCTGAGATCCAAGAAACCTGAGTGGCATTCCCAGCAGTGTTAGACAGCCTGGGCGGAGGTGGCTGCTGCAGGACACGGTCGCTCTGGAGGAAGAAAGGCTCATTCCAGAATGTGAGGAAGTGAACAGATCTGGGCCAAGACTCAACCTGGGTAGCTTTAAGTGCTTACCTACAGAGTCTGAACTAAGCATATGGTCACTCCAGGCTCCCTTATATGCCCATACCATCAACATGGTTTTGTTCTAGTACCAAGAGCACCCTTCATACCCTCATGACGACCAACAATGGAAACATAGATGGACTCACACAGATCTCCATAGTGCTTCAACCGGGGTGATTGAAGCTTAAGACGTGTGGTGGGACCTCATGGAAATCTGTCCAATTTCAGTTCCAACCCTGTGACAACCTTGACTACCCAGTGATTTTTAAAGAACGAGAGCAAGGACCCCCGAAAGGTGATGCAAACTCTTGTTGGAAATGAGCTCACCAGAGCTTTATTATTAAAAAGCTCTATATTCCTGGCCTGAGCTCAGGATTATGAGTGTATTATCCTTGCCAGTCAGGAGCTGTCTGTTCAACACAGTTAATATTGAAGACACAGGTGATCTGGGGAAATTATTCATGTTTTTTCAGCCTTTCTGTCTTATCTCATGAGGAAGAGAATCAAAAGCAGATCCACGTACACAGCTTCTAATGAAACTGCAGGAATGACAAGAGATAGCAAGATAATTAAATTCCATGCTGTACTCGAGCTGGAACAGAAACTTTTTATGCTTCTGAGGTTGTTAAACCGGCCAATACTCAAACTTGTACGTTTGTTAGTTTTTGATAAGTTATAAAGGCCCCTCGGGGCATGCACAAGGTGTGCCTCGATGGTCCTAACCTTGTCTTTAACAGTCATTTAGTCATATCATCATTCAGAATTAGCTAATTCTGTGTGCCGTTGCTTTATAAAATCCTACCAAGCTAATGAGTGCTGTACTCTGAACTGCCAGAGCTTGTCTTTTGTCAAGTCCTTTGTTTTGTTTTTCTGTCACGCTGTTGGCTTGCATACTTCATCTGCCAAATCATATTTCTTCACACTAATTCTGGATTTAATAATTGCTTCTCCTAAAATTCAACCATTAACAAGGTGTGGACAACAGAAACCATCTAGCAAACAAGAGCCGCCGTTTCCTCTAAAGAATAATTAGGTTTTAGACCTAAGTGCTCTGTTGTCCACAGCATCCCTGTCTCCATTTTTTGCTCTTTTGTATCCTCCAGCTGTCTGCTGTGGTAGTTACCTAGCCTTAATTCTGTCTTTAAAGTTCAAGCTGACACTTGACTGTTCCAGAGTTACACTAGTTAGAAATGTATGCAATGTTAAAAATAGCATCTGTTGGGGAGGATGAGATCTAAAGTAACAGCTAGAGAAAATCATTATCCTGTTACCGAAAAAAATGTAAACAAGTACTTCTCCAAATGTGGAGGTCTGTTTGTACTGGCTTTCTTTCCCTCATGTTTGGCATATCAGGAGCACTCTCACTCATCGCTGCTTTGGAACATCTAACGACTGCTCCTTAGGAAAGCATTCTTCCACTGCTCAGCAGCAGAGTTCACACACATACATGGAGACACAGAGATGTAAGACGAGCAAGTAAAACGACCAAAAAACTCCCAAAATTAAATGCTTCAGTTTTTATGTTCCAAGATTTTAAATCTGGACTCCTCCAGCTCGGTGTTCCAGGTGTATTTAAGCAGAATAAAAGATACTTTATGCTCTTACATGCTGAATGGATGCTAAAATCCCTTTGTAATTTACTGTCTAACACGGCACAGCCGTTACGAGGTAGATTAAGTTGCTCATTTGGTGCGTGATACCTATCAATTTGCTAAATATTAACTTAGACACTGAAGTTTAGGTAAGTACGCTGTTATTTGACTGTTTTATGCAGCATCAAGAACCCATAGTTATTTTTGATGACACAGAGAACATTAAAGATACAAAAGATGCTGGAATAACATTTGGGACCAAATCTGTGTCTATCAACCCAACTGATACAACTCAGGCAACACTCGGTATTTCCTTCCATTATCTTCTGGCTATACTCCTGGCTTTCTGAATGAAAGAGGATGTCTTCAGCAGGTCCAGGCCAGCCCCGGTCTCTGTTGAGACCGGCTGTAAGCCTGCTAACTGTCATCAAACACAAAGACAATCTTTATTTCGGAGCTCTGCCCGTTAGGAAATGGTACAAAATGGGTGATCTCCATCGCTGTTTTCTGTTTTGAAGTAAAAGAAGCAATCACCTGCAAAATATGGCACCCAATTACCAGGGTGCTGGAAATTTCTGCCTCCAGAGGCCAAGAGATTAAAGGTGGGAAGGGAAAACTAGTTCAGCACAGCTATACTTCTGTTTCCCCTAAAGATCACGGTGGCTGCAGGGCAAAATACCATCTTTTAAGGAAAGCCAGTCTGGACCAAAGACAAGCAGTTCGTCAGCTCAAATTCTCCTGTCCAGAGAGGAGCTAGACCATCCAGCTTGTTACGGGTATCAGCCTTGTAAGAGAAACAGGTAACAATCCCGACACTCACCATCATTACACAGTCACAAACAAGACTGTAATGCCCTCAGGTGAAGATACAATACATATACTTCCATGTCCTGTCCTCGTATCACAGGTTATGTTATGGTGGAGGAAGCCCTCAAACTGACTGATGTCTCCCCTACACAGACTGGCAAAGAGTGGCTGGGGATTGCGTGCCTAACTACCGCCCTTACCCATCCCACTGCAACGGCCAGCAGAGCTAACCTCATATGAGACAAATAAAAGGGAAGTATGAACTGGTTCCCTAAGACAACCTCCTTCAAGCCCCGTGCTGCCCCTGCAGACAATAAGGTCTTCCTCAGTCAGCCGGATTGCAGGCAATACCTACAGCTGTCTACCTGCAGCTCCCTTGGAAAGGACTGACATGACAGTCATAACCAATCCAGGCAATTAAACAGTGGGAAGCCAGTCTGTGGGCCACCACAGAACTGCTCTGGGAGGAGCATCGTGCTTACAAATAGACCAACCAAAAAGAGACAAAAAGTGAAATTTAAAGGAAAAGAAATACAAGTTTCCTAAAGCGTCATGCTCTTTGCAGAACTACCTGCTGTATTTCCTGCATACAGGCGAAGCCCCGGGCAGCCTGTGGTGGCGTGCCGTATTAGCGGGCTGGCAAGGTCTACTGATGAACAAGCATCAAGCTGTTCTGCCATTCCTCTGTCACGGCACTGTAGAATCAGAGTGAAACGGGGCTGGAGGGTGCGCGCAGCTGGCAGTCCCAGGCTGGAATCTATTCTGGACAGGCAACTGTCAAACTCAGCACCTCCTGCAAGAGCCTCCCACATTCTTTCTCCTTATTTAGCTAGATTCACTACTAAAAATGTTTCCCTAACTTCTAAACCAAAAATTCTCTTAGAGATATTCCCACATTGCACCATGTCCCACCTGGAATGAACACGGAGAACAGACTATTTTTGCAGCAAGCTGTAGATACTGAACACTGTTACTTGCTACCCGTCAGTCTGTCCCAGCCTGAGCAACCCCAGTCCTGCTCATCGTTTGCTGTATGTCATTAGCACAATGTCTCTAACTGATCTTATTGCTCTCCCTGGGCCTTTCTCCAGCTAGCCCAAATTCTGTTGACGTGTGGTGCTCACAAACCTCCAGACTGAGGTCTTACTCATACCACATCCTCCTGTGTCTGCCTTTGCTGTACGAGCATGAGTTTACTTAGTCCAAGTCAGCTTCTCGCCCACTGCAATTTCCAGAACTTCTCCTGCAGATCTGTTTTCCCATATCATTACATGCGGAGTTGAGTCTCCCTGCCTGTGGGTGATACCTTTGCTGCACTGGAATATGACCGTTTACTTAAAAAGTTCCCAGATAACTTCTTCTGAATGTGACTCCCACTCAGGAGTGCGGGTGGTCAGTCCCCACTTAGTGGTACCTGTGAACTGCCTCAGCAGGTTCTATATTCCATCATCTAGGGTATCAGTGAAAATAATAGTACTCCAGACAGCAATTTAATCTCACTCAGAATAGACTTTCATTCATAATAAACCATTTTTGTATGATTTTCCAGGCTATTATGCACACATGTTCAAGCAGTTTTACTCAAACCAGGTATCTTAGACATTGCATTACATTGTTGCACAAGTAGGTTTAGCGAGGTGCCTTGCCTTGCCTTGGAAATTAAAACTTCAATGTTTCTTTCCTTGCACGTTCATCTAAGGCTCTCTTGTTTCTCCATCCACCATCTAGATCCTTCTTCAAACACTGTCTCTAGTTTCCTGTTTTGCCAGACTCTCTCCCCAGCACCCTGTTCCCCTCCTTCTGTTGCTTGATGTGGGCTGTAAAGTCTTTTGAGCGTGGCTTTGGGGGGGTTACTGTCTCACCTCGTCTATCAGAAAGTCCTCATTCCTTGACTTAACACTTCCAAAAGAGAAATTGCAGACCCAAATGAAATGTTTGCACTAAAATCAAATGAGAACCCAGCACAAAAATGAGTTGATTGTGGCAGCTTTTGTTCTTTTTTCTATTCCAGAGAGGACACAACAGTATAAACACCTGCCCTGCAAAGAAAGGTAAGTTCTTGGCATGGATTTCTTCTAACTGGGAACCATGGCTGAAATTCTGCCTGTGGTTTGAACTCAACCTGTTTCCCTGGGCAAAAGCCAATGCCGCCTCGGGTGGAAATCAGTTCAGGAGTAAAGAAACCTACATATCCCCACAGGTGTCTTAGGCTGCCTTTGCAGCAAAGACATTCAGTCGATACAGCCAGTGGGGCCTGGAGGGTGATTCAGTCATCCAAACACTAGGTGTCCGCTCCAGGGCAAGCAGAGTTACTCTCTGGGCTAACTGCCTATCCACGGTCATCAGTGGGCTCATTTCAGCTCTCCATGGGGACCTTTAACCAGTGTCATTTGAGATGATCCAGGGTATCTTTCATTGGCTTCTCCTTGGGGTGCCTCATAAGTTAATGCATCACATCTCTACTTTGGGTTGTATAAAGGTAAAATCTCTCCACTCTTCCTTTAGTCTGAAGGACCTAAGCTGGGCTAACTGAACTAGAAGGAGAAAACTCTATTTTTGGTAACCCTTCTCTAGCATATATGCCATGCTTCTACACTGACATAGAGATAGAAAGCCAGGAAGAGCTGCTGCAGTGATGAACACGATGAACAAGAGTCTCTACTCTGTTTTACACCTCTCCCTGTTAAAATGGCTGCAGCACGTCTGGAGTAAAGCCCCGAGTTACAGCTGGTCCTAGACTCCTGGCCCAGCAGTTTACCCAGAAGCCTGCTTTCCTTTTTTGATGGATATCACCCTGCTGTGCACTGGTCTTGCTTCACTACACAGTGCGGACAACTGCACAGAGAAATCTTCTGTATGTGTCATGAATCAGCAAAAATAACCAAATTTCCTAGGAACGTGTGTCTGAGAAATACATCAAACATAGAGACCTCTTCTCTCCCACTCTACAGCGACCTTCACTCCTTGAAAATCACTGAACCTGTTAGCACAAGGGTAACTAATGATGCTGTGTGGGAATTAACTTTGAGGAGCCCTGGGTTTCAGCCTCACCCCGTTGCTCAGTGCACCTAAATGACTTACTGCAGGCTCAAAAAGAAAGAAAAACCTTCAAAAAACTGCTTCCATAAGTACATGTGTTACTGGGATTTCTGACTAGTCTCCTGCAGGTATGGATCTTCATCCATCACCCTGCCTTGCTCTGCCCTTCTGCTTCTGTGGTTTGACCTGACTTTTATGCCACAAGCCAAGTTCTGTGCTTTTAGCAGAAGTGTCAGCCACGATCGCTAAAGGCTCTTCTGAGTGATACCAGCAGGCAGTTACGTGCCCATTAATTCACATATTAGCAGTGTGAAGGAATGATTGGCTTTGACAAGCAAACGGAATGACCCACAGTCTTTGGGGATAGTAAACTTCCTCAAATTTTCATGATGTTTGGCATGAAGGCCCAGGTCCATAAAGGCATTTCACTGCCTGAGTCCCACTGAAATTATGGCACTTCAGAGCAAGACTGTTTTTGTGGATGTTGGCCAACGTGCCTGAACTCCAGTCCAGATACCAAGGGCTAGAGGCAATGGTAAACTTCCTGTAAAGAGCAGTGGAACAGGCTTCAAGAGATGATTTATTGTTAAAACCTACTGTAAATTTTCTGAGGCTTGTAGAAGTCAGTGGACCTTGAACTACTGAAACTAGCAGGGAATCGTCCCACTCCTTTAAATGTTTTCTAAAAGAGGCTCTTGGCAGAGACCACAGTAGTGGCCTGTTGGAAGAGTGAGAAATTATTATTTCAGGAAGAGGGAGATGGGCAGAGCCTGGTGGAGCAGTCTTTCTGCACTTTCCCTATCAGAGGACATTTCCATGGAAGCAGGGGACAGAGCTCTGAGATACCCTCAGGTTTGCTGAACTCTCCAAGACATTGAATATTCCTGCAGACACTCTGTAAAGGTGGCTCAGTGAGTGAGTGCTGCGTTATAGCATGCCTCCCCATCGGTTTCCCTGCAGAACATTTAGGTAATCGGCTTTTAAATATTTTAATGTGAATTTCAAGCACTTCCTTAGCGTGCTGAAATGTGCCAAGGATTGTGGCTTTCGATATTTAAGCCAAAACCCAATAATCTGTTGACCTGTCAAATAAGATATTCCCAGTGTTTAATAATAATTTTTAAAATCCTGTAAAAGTCAGCTCAGAAATATTCCTGTTAAACAGACACTGGTGGCTGATTAAACCTCAGACTTAAGGCCTGTGTGGAAGAGAGTAAGAGATAAGACCAAAGCAAACATACTCTTTGAGCATGATGATCAAAGCACATAAAGATACTTCAACTGGTGTCAAAATGCTGCTGCCTCCCTAATGCTCCCAGTGCACAACAGGAGAGACTACTGAAGCACTTCTCTCTAAAACACCGGGCTTTCACCACAAAACACGCCGGTGATACCCAAACCCCACAAGTACCAGTGGAAGTCTGACCGCTTGGCAGTGAGGGGCTTTGGATCAGATTGCTACTGGCCTGACTGGACCATTCTCTTCAAACCCATATAAGGAGGGTGTGTGCCACTAGTCCCGTTGATAAGAACACATTACTCTTGGCATGCTGATGTGCCTGCACGCACCTCCAGAGCAGTCAGAACATCTCTGCAATGGTGTCAAGCTGTACCAGCACCGCCAGGGACCAATCGCGTTTTTTCAGACCTGAAATGCAGGATAGATTAGCTTGAAAAGATTCCTAAATCCTTGATCCCGTCACTGAACGCATCTGTAGATATATGCACCAACAATGCAATGGTGACAGTCATCTTTCTCTCCCCGAGTAAACCCTTACTTTAGATTTTTTTTTTAAGAAGAGCTAAGCACATTGGAGCTGAACTGGGCACTGAAGAGTCTGGGGTCTTGTGAAAGCCTACACTAACAGGTGGCAGAATAATAATTTCAGTTTTCTGAGTCCTTTAGAAAGGAGGGTGAGCCTTAGGTAACAGTCCCCATCACTGCTGAAATCACAAACGCGAGCATACGATCCTATGGAAAAGGCAATTAGGGAGAGAAACTGGTAATATGCTTGATTAATAGGAAGAGATTGACCAAGTTTTGAATTTCAAATTAATTTAACAAACAAATAAAAAGACCTTCCTAGTTGGAAGCAAACTGCACCTTAAGTTATTTCCACTTTAATTAATCAAGGTGGTAATTAGTAAAACTGGTGTCTTGTGGAATTAGCAGAGATTTAAAATGAGTTGCATTTGGACTGGGGAAGTGCTTCTGGTTTCTGTTTTCCGAATAAATAGGAAAACAAGAGGTTCCTAAGAGAGCCAATGACAGCTAAAAGTTAATGCCTGTGCACTAGAAATGCAAACTGAGCCCTAAGCCAAGAGTTTGGACCACTGTGCTACTGCCTACTGCCAACTGCAGTAAAGCCTGGACAGAAAAAATGCTGAAATTGCTCACATTTGAAAGGAGGTTACTTCTGAGATCTCTGGTGCACACGTGTGCCAAAGGATGGCCTGAGTTGAGGAAGGCAGGCAAGCTGAGCCGGGGGAAGGTTCTTTGATGCTCTTCACCTTGTTTAGTTTCCGTCTCTTTCTTGCGTACTGTTCAGTCCTGGTTGGATGTTTCTCTCTAGGTTGTTCAGCCTCTCTGCCTAGATGGTGTGCCACGTCACCTCCACACAGAGGGGACACGGAGCCTCGCCCTCAGCTCAAAGACAGCCACATTGCTGTCCACATGCTCTCAACAACAAAAGTGGGTCAGAGTGCACAGGTGATGTGCACAGAGCACCCTTCCCTAAAATAAGGAGCCTCAAGCATATCCACTGGTTTTGCTTGGGCATATCGGAGCTGTTGACATCAAGATGGAAAACAAAGAGACAAGAAGGAGACTAATGCCTCCTAATACCAGCCTAGCTGAGGGGAGGGTGAGGCTGGTTATCTTTGAGCAGCATACCCAAGTGAAAACTCCTCTGGGGGCAGTGGACCAGACCACGCTGCAGAGCAGCACTCTGCCAACAGGACCCCGCCGAGCTCCACAGAGGAGTCTGCTGACACTGCAAACGGGTGGAAACGCCAGCGTCTTAAATGTCTTTAGCAATTGTCTTCTCACGGTGTCCCAGTTCCCTGAGAGGGAAGAGGGCTGATCCCTCCTCTTTTTGGTTAGGGGTGCTCCTTCATACCCCATCTTGTTTTGCTGGTGCTTTCAGGTCTTGGCCTCCATTCGCTGGGAGAGGGGAGGGCAGAGCCCACAGGGCAGTGGGAGGTGATCGGAAGGTGACGCTGGTTAGGTGTGCTGCCTCTGACATGGGCGATGTGCAGAGGGAGCAGGCATGCATGTACGCCTGTGATTGTATACATAGCCAGAAAAACCGGACCAGTTGAAGAATGAGGGAATACAGAGGTATGTCAGAGGGGGAACTGATGTATTTTATACACTTCTAACAAACTACCACCTCTTAAAAATTACTTTACAGCTTATACCCGCAGTTAGAAGCAACTATAAACAACTGGAAACCTGGGAAATATAGATAGCATGAGAGCAGTAACAGGGAACAGCCGCGTGACCTGGTTAAATCACAAGTTAAAATGATGACCTCAGCACAACCACAGTGTTACGGAACCGCTCCAGCTGGAGGGGACCTCAGGAGGTTTCTAAGCCAAGCTTCTGCTCAAAGCACTGAAATCAGAGCAGGTACATTGCCCAGTTGAGTCTTGGAAACCTTCAAGCACAGAGATCACACAAGCTTCCTGTACAACCTGTTCCAGAGCTTAATTGCCCTCATAGGAAAAAAAAAGTATCCTTTTTTTCAGTTTGAACTTCACTTGTTCCCATTTACGACCACTGCCTGTCTTTCTCCCACTGTGCACCTCAGTAAAGAGCCTCGCCTCACCTCCCTGATAACCTCCTCTTACCTACCGGAGGGCTGCTAATGGCTCTCCTCAGAGACAACCCTACTCAAGGCTGAGCAAGATTTGCACTCTCAGGCTTCCCTCACCAGGCACGTGCTGCAAACCTCTGTCATCCTGGTGACTCTCCATGGGGCTTCTTCCCAGCATCTTTCTTTTACTGGGTCCCAAACCTGGACAACTGATGCTGTACAATCCGTTACAGAATCTAACAAGTGCCACGTAAAGGGGAGTAATTATTTCCCCTGATCTACCTAAGATGTGCACTGCAGACCTTCCCTCCTGCCAGGCCACGCTGCTGACGCTTGCTTGCCCTACTGCCCCACGGGACTTGAGGTCCAGATTTTGTTGTTGCTGTAGGTGTCCACTCTTGCTGAAACCATAACCTGTATGTCATCAGAAATGCACCCAGCATCTGATCTCACCACTCTAGGGAGCGTGATATTAGCTCAGTGACTGCAACTGGGAACATAATCAGCTTTCTAAACTTTAGCAAGTGAAGGAGAACAACAGACAGACTGAGAGATCCACACCACAAGTATCTGCCATCACAGAGTTAAGTGTCTGGTCCAGCAGAAACAATTTATAATGCAGATGGAGCCAGAAACGTCCTCCCAGAGAAATACTCCCTCGATTCTTGGTTCTGAGCCATGAACTCCCGCAGATGTCCAGCACCTGGGACTCACCCAAGCACTTGTTCCTGCTGCTCAGCACCTCTTCAAGGGCTATCAGCCTAGGCATAGCCCAGCCTGCCAACCACAAGTCACTGCAATATTTAAAACACCTCTCACATCTACTCTGCCCCCTGGTAGCAGCAACATTTTTGAAGCACTCCTCCAAGCTGCCAGTGCAGGCTACCATGACTCCCAGCTCTCACCCTCAGCCAGCCCTTTCTGTGGCACTGGCATAAGGTGAGTCTCTTGGCTCATCAGTCCTGGGCACTGAGCTCAGACACCTCACCGCATCTTAACTCTAGCAGGAACTTGCAAAGCTGCTCTGAAACAAGACGTGGCCCATAAGAATAAATGGCAAAACAATCATTCCTTGCTGCTCAAGAGAATAAAACAGCAATGTTGTGGGGTTTGGAAGTCCTCTTCTGCCTGCCAGTCACAGCGCAGAGCCCCTCTAAGACGCAGGAGACAATAGTGTCTCTGGCTCTGCAGGAGCCACTTCTGCAGCTAATCTCCGTGCTTTGGCTGCCCCCTCCATTTTGTCCTTTTGATGCTCTCCCAGGGATTCATTAGTAGAAGTTCAGAGATGATGATGCTGCCATCAGGCAGCTACTTTCTCCAGACAGTTCCTGAGGATCCACTGGCTCCATCTATATCAGTAAATAAAAGGACCAGGACTCAGTAGTTGTCCCTTGGCATAGCATGGCGTGGCTAGGCTCATGCCCATGTGGTCAGCTCTCTTTTCCCTTGACGCAAGCTGGCCTCACCCCTGCTCCTCACTGGGAATCATCCTTGCCTGTACTGTCCCCCAAGATGTGACATTTGAGGAACAAGCCACGCAAAGAGCATGGTAACAATTGCACAGTTAGGACCATCCTTACACCCAAGCCTTAGCCACAATTGGTTTAGTAGTGCTGACATAACTACTGATTCCAGCTTAAATCATTAAGGGCCAGTTTCTCTAGACTTAATGTCTAGATTTAAAGATTTTAGATTTTTAACAGCTAAGCACATTTCTAGTTGAAAAACCGCCCACTCAAAGTGAAGAGACATACAGTGAGCTTTAAATACATCTACATATTCTTTTATTTCCTGCATAATATGTAATTCTGCATGTGGATATACTCACAAAAAATAATTATGGGATGTGCAAAGGAATACAGCAGATAAGGGTGAAATCCATCCTTGTACTTTCATTCCAAAAGAAATGTCCTGCAAGGGTTTTTAAGGAGGCTAAACTGACACATCAGTACTTGGAAACTTCATCCTGTATGTCACTTGAGGGGAAAAAAAAAAAAGCTGAGATATTTATTTCTCCATTGCTCTGGAATAAAATTCACCAGAGCAGTAGAATATTTTTCTATGTGTTCAGGATTCACTGGCCTTCTGTCAGCTTCCAACACTCTTAGTAAAAATATGAACGCTACCAATAGCACTTGAGGTGAGACAAGAAGTTTGTGTGCAGGAGAGAGAGAGATCTCACGTCCCCTGAAGGGATGTTTCTCAGCTCTACCATGGCTCATCTTGAAAGAGCTTCTTCCTTAAAATTCCTCTTGCTGTAAATGGTGCTGAGGCACTAAGGGCATCTAAAATAACACCAATTTTCATAAAGGTTGACTGTCAAGCACACAAACGCAGGCAACTTCTGTCAGGCCGATGTTGCCAAGCAAGTTCTTCATGTTATGTGCAATAAGAGACTAGCCATGCTGGCTCAGAGCACGTGTGTAAATAGAGAACACAAGTTTTATATTGTTCTTGCATTTGGTAAGGGCAGAGGGAACATCCTATGGCCATATGCAGCTAATGAGATGAGGGACTTCAAAACAATAAAGAGCGAGAATTGCAGAATCAGTACAACGGGCTACAGTCAACTCACTAGGGGCTTGTTCATGCCAGAGCGTCAGGTTCCCAGCACACGCTTGTGAAAAACGCTTAAGACAACCAAAATATACGCTGTGTCATAAAGAATGAGAGAAAGCAATAGAAAAGAGATTCCCTCTGTGTTAGCCAGCAGAAATGATCCAGCCCTGATGTCAGAGCAGGTTTTTATTCTCGCTTGGAGTCAGGAGAGCAAGAAGACAAGTGCATCTGGCCCGCACTGCTCCCCAAGAACCTCCGTGATTCACCGCTTGGGAACAACCGGCACCTTGTGCCTCTCAGATTTCTGCAACAGGAAAAGCCACGTGTTAAAAACAACCCCATAAAATCCCTCATTTTTAGACACCTTTGTGCTCTTCGTGGGGTAGGTGTTTTATGGCTGTTCCTTCGTTGTGATCTTCCCCAGAAGGTATCAGCCAAACGGAGGCTGTGCACGATTGTGATGTCAGGAGCTGTTCACATCACCCCGATGCAAAGCGCAGTGTACTCAACGACAGGCTCTTCCTTCCCTCCTGTAGCGCTGGATCACGCTTCTGAAACTCAAACTTGCAAAGGGAGAGAAGAGCCTGTGCAGGTGGTTACCTCAGGACGGAACCTACACGGCTGTTACCTTGCTGGTTTAAAGGCAGTTGAACTTTTTTTTTTTCCATCTAAAATTTTGTTTTCCGCCCAGAAACTGGGAGACAGAGTCACCCTTGTATATGACCTCACTAGGTCATGCAAGCAGCCTTGGGCAGCGATGCATTGTCAAACACATTAACGTCTTCATGGGCACAAAAAGCAGGCTAGGTCTGGAATCCGATTACTTTGGCAGCAGCAGCCTTTCACATTGCGAATCTCTCATTTCTTCATGTGATCAGCTGCTGTTTACACCTTGCTTTCTTGTGAGATCTGGTGGTGGAAGCTGGAAAATCTTGGGCTTGGGATGGCACGTTTCAATGGATCTGAGAGAAGAGCAGCAGCAAGATGAAGAATTAAACAAGAGCTGAGATGGTGAGGAGTCACACGCAGCATCAAAAGAAGTGACTCCTGCGTCACTACTTCTCTTGCTTAAGTAGAAAAGAGCAGGACAGAGGCAATTGTTAACCTTACAGACTCCCAAAATGCCACATGTGGCTGGTGGACCAGAACTGTGACCAGCTGATTTCCTGGTGCTGGCTGGAGGGATGAAATTCAGAAGAGAAGTTTCATACCAGCTGGAGAAGCAGTGCCTTGGAGGCTGCAAAGGGGAAGGGAGCATCACAGAAATGTCCACTCCTCCCCACAGCCAAAGCTTCCTTGTCACCAAAGTATGTGCCCATCACATGGCTTGACTTGCAGACACGCTCTGTCATGGGACTGACGGTTTGGGTCAGAGCTCTGCTGGCCCTCAGGATTAAGAGGAAAGCGAGGTGGAAGGGGAGGGAGAAAGCAATTCAAATGTTTGATGGTAAAGTATTGCTGGATTTTGGTATATCTTTGGAAAACAGCATCCCTCATTTCCTTCTCCTGCTGGTAAGTCCTACAGAGAGTCTTTGACACTGAAAACAACTGCCTTTAGGGAAGAAAAAGTAGGAGAAGACTGGAATGAGCTCTGTTGCTCTTACCGGGATCATCAGCAGTTTCCTTACACAGAGTAACAACAGGATACGCATATGGGGGAGAGAAAAGGACAGCAAAAATAAACCCTGCCGTTGCTGATTTTGGTGCTAACTCTTGTAAACACACTCACTGTAGGAACAAGACAGACACAACACATTTTTGGGCCACCTGGAGACCTGGCGAACTTATGTCACTGTGGTGCTCTTTAGAGCATTGCCATTTAGCTGCTTTTCTGGTGATGAGCTCACAGCCAAATGTTCTCCGAGCATGATCCCTTTTTTAAGCACATGGCAAGAAAAGATGGGAAAGAGAAAAAGCCGAGAAAGAGAGAGGAAACATAAGATAAAGAGAGATAATGTAATCCATACTCCTTGAGCTGCTTAAGCTTTAGCAGAAGCCAATTGACAAAGAAAAAAAGAAAAATTAAACCCATTTCTTCACATCCCACTTGCCTTACTTCAAGTAAGGGGTTGTATGAAATGGCAGCACTGGAACTGGTCTTGGGTAACTCCTGAAGAGCCCTCCAGTCCACAAACGTAGTCCTCTCTGAGAATGTCTGAGCGACATGGACAAGAATGAGGCAGACATAAGGAGAACCCATCCATAAATACGTTCAATTTGCAAGTGACACGATGCCCACACACACGCACCAAGTGCCAGCCTTGCAGATGTAACTGGAGATCTGAACGTCAAATTGTGACCTTTCTGCCTCTTTC
>NW_010432609.1:77765-80106 GCF_000710305.1 Buceros rhinoceros silvestris | reverse complement strand
CTTTCCCTTTCATCAGGAATAAAGAGATTTGTGATCAAAATTTAGCTGATTTGGGTTTATTTTGATAGTAACGCATGAGGCGGAACATCACCACCTCCCTCATCTAGAGACATGTTCCCTCTGTGAAAGTCAGATGCAGCGTGTGCCAGACAAGAAACGTGCCTGAATCACACAGGAAAGCCAGAGCTAATGACTGGCTACATGCTATTTTTACCCAGCTCCCCGGGTTCCTCTTTTGTTTTCACATCTACTTGTTGTACGACTTGAGTTCAAACCCACTACAAGATAGCTCAGAACGGCATCAAATTAGAGACTCAGATGAATTTTCACCCTTTGACTGCTTCAAGGCAGAGGCACCTGAGAGCACAGAAAGGGACAACTGTCCGATTAACCTCGCTGCTACGCAAATTCACTGCTCAACACGCCAACATATCCGTGCTACACTGATGTCTCCATCACCACAGCAGCTTTAGTAATGCCAAAAGTTGTCCTTAATGACCTAATACCTACTTTTCAAATGCAGACTCTGTGAATTTAAGATGAAACTACTAATCAGAGAGAAAAAAATAACAGGAGGGCAAAACGGGTCACAAGAAGTAAATTAAAAAAATTATCTCAGTGCTGCCTATAATGTGTTCTAATAATAAATTAATCGACTGCATGGTAAAAATCTATAGGGAAATCTGTTAACATAAACGAGGCAAAACCTGACTTTGAAGGTCTTTTGCAGAGCAATTTCCCAGGTTAGGACGCAGGTCAACTGACACGCTGAAGCTCAGCAGTCATACGAACGGCAAAAGGAATCACACAGCAACTCCAGGCCCTTTCAGTCAATAACCCTTTAAGGCAGAGAAGCCATGCTTGATTCGTGGCTCCAGACGTTTGGGGGCATTATTCTTCTGTCACTGGAAGCGTGGCCCGCACCTCAGGAAAAGTTAAAGGGAAATACAGCAACTGACACTTGTGCACCAAAATCCACTCTTACCTAATCTCCTCCCAGTTCCAGAATTTGCCAGAAAAATGCATTATTTAGATGTGTCAGCTTCCTGGCAAAGCGTAAGCAAGTGAAAGGGGAATCTTTCCTATGGAGTCGGGATTTGCAACTGAATCCCTTTCGTATTCTGCTCATGCTAGACTATTTTCTTTTTCCAATGTAATCCTCCCAAGGTCCTCACCTTCAGCCGAGCTTTAAAATATAAAATCAACACATTTACTGAATTTAACACTTCTTACTGAAATGCCTTTACATGTTTGTTTCTCCTCATTTCAGAGCAGAGGACCTTAACCTGATGTCCTTTCAGACAGACTGTAAAAGCTCTGAACAACAACAAACTTGGAGAAGACCTAGCAGAAACCAAAGCAGGAGGATTATTGACATTACTGACCATGAGACTGAGCAGAAGAGAAAGCAGTGAAGCACGGCTTTGTACATTAATCCTTTCATCATTATCTCCAGTTTCCTACTGAAGGCAGAGACAGATATTTCTGGAAGAATTATCAATATGACCTTGCAGATGAGACAAAAAACACTTGTCCAGGCACCAAAGCAGTGAGTATTTATTCACTGGGTTGGTGACTAAATGGTATTTTTAACCTGAAACAGGCAGAAATACACACAAACCAGAAAGTCTGAGGATATCGTCTTCAAAACCCAACAAATGAAAAAGAAGAAAGAAAAAACCCACTTTTAGAATAAATCTTATCTTCAATTCAGATTTCCGTAGTCTCCCTTGTCGGCACTGCTGTTTGGATTGACATCAATGACCACATTTCCTTTCAAACAAAATGGCTGGGGGCAGGTCACACGACTCCCCACAGTAAGAACGCCCTATTTTCTAACTACAAAATCGGCTGCTATTCATTTGTCCTAGGGGAGCCAAAAATCTGCTGCTAAATAGTCCCAGCTCCTGCTGTGTCTGCCCTACTTTGTGATAGCAGTCTACTCTACCGTGATCCAAAGGAGTAATGTTATTTATTAGCCAGCTCGCACTTCCAAACACCGTACCTGTAGCATCTCCAACTGACTGAGAGCCCCTTAACAGTTCTCAGGCCATTCGTGACCTCTTACTGTATCAAAGGTTCTCCTTCAGTAGCAGCTCCTGGTCCTATGTGATTAAAGGGGATCTTTTTTTTTTTCTTCTGCATTTCCAGACCCCCACATAAAAGCACAATTCATTGGCAGATTTAGATAACCAGTAGCTTTAAGACCCAGAGGCAAGCAATACTGTATTAATGATCTAAACATTAAAAGTCATGTTTCTTCACCCTCAAGCCTTGTGTTCTGCACGCACTCTGACAACCATTCTGCCTACCAAGGGGTAAAGGGTAATACAACCTTTTT
>NW_010432609.1:51109-77682 GCF_000710305.1 Buceros rhinoceros silvestris | reverse complement strand
ACCTTTTGCCCTACAGGGTGATCAACGGGTTATTTTTATAAGGAACTTCTGACTGATGGGTGACATAGGATTCATCTTACTCCCCAAGCAGATCTGTAATTGAAGACTGTATCCGAGCAAGACACCAAAGTCTTCCTTGGAGTCAGAGATCTAACCAGCGTGTTCAGTGGAATTTAGGGTGCAATTCATCTTAAATCATTCTGATTATTCATACACTCTGAGTTATATGAGTAGTCTTCACACAGCTGAGATGTCCTCAGGAATGAATGGCAGACCTGACCTGCACTGACTATAATGGAAGCCTCAATGAAATCTCAGGAGCAGGTAGCTACATCGTAGATACCTAAAGATTTTGCCAGGTGAATCTCACCCAGTCGTCTGAAACTCTCCTCATACACCATTGGCTGCAGCTCATGCAGAAAGGCAGCTCTGTAAGTTCAACTGTGTTAGACACCCGTCTGGAGATCGCGGTTCTCCCAAAGCACTGGTTCCTCGGCACGGTTACAGCACAAGCCTAGATGACTAGTGCAGACTGGGGACCTGCCTATCTAAGGGCTAAAGCCAGGGGAGATGAGGTCTGCACTTACGTTCTGTGACCTTAACGGGCCGGGACCCCCAAACCAGATGCAAACAAAGCTTTCCATAAGCGATTGTGCACAGTGGATCTGTCACGGTGTGGTTCCACACCAGGAAATGCTGCAAGATGTTTCCAAGCTGTGCCATATGTTTTTTCCATAGTGTTCCTCTTTTCTTTGAAAATCCGGTGACACCCTATTTTCAAATGATAATTGAATCAAACAGCTTCTAGTATCAACACTGTGTTTTGAAGCCTGCCTGCTTACAGAACGAGAGGGGCATGGCCAGCTAGAAAATCCGGGAATGCACTCAGTTGGCTCATCTCTTTGCAGAAAAAGCCTGCACACACCTCTCTCCTTCCCCAGCACACACACAACTCTCTCTTCAGGCTTCCTAATACTGCTGCCCTCTCTGACGTCTTGTCTTCTGCCACTCTGCTCTGAATTATTCCTGAAAGTTTGCACAAGAAACTTGCAGAGATTCTCTTTATGGAAACTGGGAAGAAACAAGGGCCCTGCTTAGCATGGTGGTGATCGGTGCTGGATACACCTTCCTGATTCTCTTGTCTGAGCTCGGGCTAGAGCAACCCTCGGGCTGCCTGCCTGCTGAGCACAGCCAGGGAGCACACCAGCACGCTGTGGCAGCTTCTCCTTACCACGGCCTGGCAGCAGAGAGACAAGATTGCTAGCTAGCCTGGCACCACAGCTCTTGGGGCGTTTGGCACGCTCCTCCGGCGAGCAGGCAGTGTGGGAACATATGCCCCTGGAAACAGAAGAGAAGAAACAGGGATGAAAACGATGCAGGAGCATTCTTGGACAGACCAGAGAATCCTACTGATGCAAGCACGGGCATGAACAAAGGGTCATTCTGCTCCATCTCTGTAATCCAATCAGCTAATATCCCTTTTTAATTAGCTACAATCAAGTTAGCATAATGAGTCCCTTCTCTGTTTACAAGCTTCATCTGTCCTCTGCCATTCTTGCACCCAAATCCGCAGTGCGGTTATGGCTGGCTTTTGATGATATTTGCTAAGCAGCTTGTCTGAGGGTTGTCCCAACCTCCCCATTAACCTCAGGGGCACTGAAATGCACCATTCTATAGCTGTGAGGCACTGAAAGAGAATATCTCGCGACCCTCGTTCCTAGCCAACATTCTGCCCTCCAGACAACCACCTCCTGGCTGGAGGAATATTCACGTGCTGTCAATAATCTGATCTAACGCATCAGGGGGAAGAGACCCTCGCACAGCTCTTGTTCCTGTGCACAAGGAGAAATGTGGAGGACGTCGAAGGAGCATTCAGGGAACAGGCAAGAGCAGCAGCTGTCCTTGAAACCTATATATGTCACCTGTGCTTATTTGTACACAAAAGGCATTAAAATAAACAAGTAAATTCAGAGAGTTAAAGGACATTCGTAGTAACAGTCCACAACCAAGTCTGCTTTGTAAGAATTTGCTATGGATCTTCACATTAATACAACAAAATACTTCTTCCATTTCACAGCCCATGGCTCTTTGTCAGATTATTGCACAGACTGCTTTTTTATTGCTCAGTGGCTTTTAATTGGTGGGCATCGCAGGAAAGGAAATATCAATGCCAGAGTGACTTAGAAATGCAAAATAACTAGGTTATTATCCTATTTTACAGTAAGCCTTCTTTTAATAGCCACTCATTTCTGCTGTTCAAGCAGCCCCTGTGAAAGGGATTTTGTCCTTCAGCCAGAATAAAAGACATCTTGATGCTAAAAATAAAACAAACGGGAATCACTTGCCGGAGCTGGAATCCTCCCCTGCAAGAAAGCTCTGACAGCACCGAGGGCTGGCAGAGGAGCGTGGTGATGGAACAAAGGCAACAACAGCCCTGAGACACCTCCCCTGCACAGCAGGAGGAGAATATTCACAAGGGTCTGTATTTCTTAGAAACCATCCAGCGATGTGTCTACTGTCAGGCTCACTTAACACAGGGCAACCCTTTCCAGCAGCTTCGCCAAGCTGAGACAAAGATTTCCGAATAGCCGCCTGTAAGCCAGCATGGTCCCGCTACAGCGGGGTGAACGAACGGGGCCAAAATGACCTTCTGGGGATTGAAAACTGGAGTTAATTAAAGCAACAAACTGCCAGTTTGTCCTTTGTTTCGCACTTTACCTGTTTTCTCTCAGGTTTGGGGTTTTTTTCTTCCCCCTTTCCCTCAGCTAGTACAATTCTGCTGCTGAAATAAGTAACAGTTCACGGCCTCAACTGAGCAGCAGTGGTGTGCAGTGTCACAAGATCTGGCACGTGCACAACAGAACACATACACAACAGTATTTACGTGAAGGCAGCCTGCACCTGCTGTCAGGCAAAGAAAACGACTGAGATGGGAGATTCCTCCAGCTAAAATATCGGCTCTTTAAAACCCAGCTAGGAAAGCTGCTTTACATCACTGCTCAGCCCTAGGCCTAGTCCAGACCAGTGCAAACCAGTTTATATTAGGTGATGCATGAGAGGCATTACCAACACAATCTAACGACTGTGGAAAATCACCTGCCTCAGGACCAGGTACTTCTACCTGTGCTGGCTGGTACTTCAGCAGAAACCTTGGGCCCATCGCTCAGAAAACTGCCTCTCCCCGGCCAATCACGGGTGACTCACAAGGTGAGCACCCTTCCAGCCAGGCACCTCTGCAACGCAGCGGGACTGCACACGCAGTGCTCCCAGCAGCTGGGGCAGAGGCGGTGCCCAGCAAGCTCTCGCTCCCCGGATGCAATTGCTGATGGACAAAGAGCATCACCAACCTCAGAGGTATCTTCCTCTATCGCTTGTGTCACGTCTCACCTTCTTTATTTTTTCTGTAGCCTCCTTCTCTGGGGTAAACCAGAGAACAAACCAGAGTCAGATACAGCCTGAAGCGAGAAGTGTCTCTGAGATGTTCTTCACTTCTGCTAACACTGTGTTGCATGGGCAGGAACACAGGTACCTGCTGGTCCCCGTTCTTTACTTGAAAAACAGGTAAAGAATGTTTTACTGTGGCTTTACATAGCACCGCTGCTGGGTTTTTACGGAAAAGGGTGCTCAGCTGCCATGGCACAGTTTGACGAAAGGACCTCTGCAGCACCACTACACAGCAATGACAACACACCCCTTCCTGTCTTCCAGGATTAATTGTAAAGCACAGGCAAGCTGTAACGTATCACCGATACCGTGATACCTACAAACATCTCCACATTAATCCTGAACTCATCAGTGTCAAGATGCTCATTAACATGTCTAGGATGTTGCTGCCTTTTCTCACGGTAACAGCAACCCGCAGACTATGGGCTGACTCTTGCCTGCTCGAGATGGGTATCTCCACTTGATTCTAAAATTAGGCTTGACATTAGCACCACTTTCTGTGTTTTTTATTGGGTTTTGGTTGGTTTTTTTCCTCAGCTATTACAGAGATACCAGCTCAGATAAAATGCTGCCAAAGGAAATCGAAAAGCATGGAATGGCCCAGTGGAAATACTTCAAGACTGAAAAGAGTCACGGTGAATGAAGGCAGTTAGAAATGAGCTCAGAGAAAGGAATGATCTGGATGAAGAAAAAAAAAAATCTCCATTTTAGTGAGGTCTGCCTGCATGGGTTCCTCTCCACGGAACTCTGAAGTTCCCTAATTCCTTTCTTGGCAATTTTTCCATATCATGGTATGCTGTTAGCACACTGCAGGGACACAGATTTCCATGATGCAAGTTGCTTATTTTTCTTTAGTCTTTCACTTTGTTTGTTTAACTTTGTCTATATGCTTCCCATGGCAATCTCAACTTTGCTGACAGAATTATTAACAGTGGAGAGGGCTGGTGGAGAATCTCAAGCAGAGTAAACACAAACACATACTGGTGTGGCACAGCATTTGTTATTGCATGTGTCATGGTAAAGCTTTCCGAAAAGAAAGATAAATGTTCCACTTCTTATAAAGCTCGTCTCATGGGGCACAGACTACTCCATCAAGAACCTCTAAGGGGATATTGTAAATGAGGTTTTTAGCCCTAATAAATTCATTTTTATTACCACTCATGTCCAGAAATGTCTGTGACACAATAGCAAGTTTTAGGGTCAAAGCATTCAACGGTCAAGAACATACCAAAAATGGAACAGCCATTTAACACTCCATTCCTTTTTATTCTATATTCATTCTTCATGGCTACCGTGATAGTCCTTAACCACAGTTCGGCCACTGGGCCCCTACCTCATCGTGCACTGACCAGCAGCCGTTACCGACTCCAATTCAATGCCGCCGTCGAATCGTAACTCCGTACCACTTTTGCCATGACTCACTCAAGCTCTACATAGTTTACATTCATTATTCACTTTTTTCTGATTGCATCATGATTGTCCTTATGTGCTTCTTATCTCATAAGAATTCAAGAATATTAATATCCACATTTTAGATAGGAGGAGCTAGGGTTGAGAGAGATGTTAGACACAGTGTTAACTTTGAGAGCCCCGTTCGTTATGTCTATGGATTGATGTCTCTGAACACTTAACAATATTTTAGTACTTCTGGCAGTTTGTTGCACAGGCACTTATGGACAGAGTGTTTGTTCAAAAGGAGAATTCGCTTATTGGGACCTCGGCACAGCATAGCGCTCATGTATGGAATCAGGTCTCTCAAACAGAGGCAGTTTCTTGTTGCCACTGATGATGGAGTCTGTCGTGAATATCCCTGCAGCAACATCTTCCCCTGGAGTGGGTAAGGCTCTTTTGCTCGTTCTCTATCTTCCAGCTGGCCTGTTGTCCTACTTGAACACCCCAGCAAACATAATTTGTTGCTACTGAGATATCATAACTACATATAAAACATCTCACAAATAACTACACTAAAAGGACTGTCCCACAGAACCCATTCTACACCTGCAGGAATATTTCCTACTTGGGATTTACAAGTGTCTTACCTGAGCACAGCTAGTCACTTCTGGGAATCACCTGCCTGGTCATTCCAGCCAGGATGATAAGCAACACATTTAAACACAGCAGGAGCTGCTAGGAGAGATCTTTGCAACAGCCCCAAATTCCCACCTGGGTAGCTCCTGTAGTTCCAAGTCAGTCCATCACCTTAAACCAGCTCAGGAGCTCATCCTCACAAAGAGCTAGCCAACAAGTTCCTAGACTGCTCAAGAAATTAATACCTAAAGTGCAGCAGATGTGCACACAGAGGCACAGTCCAGCTACACCACAATTATAACTAAAAAGCTTGACTGTCATACATTTAACTCACCAGTAACTTCAGCTCTATAAACCCCATCATCGGTTCCCACAGGCTTCAGCAGAAGGTACCAATGCTTGACCTTTCTTCAGACGAGCCTCGAGTGTCGCACACCCCACAAAAGAGGACTGCTTTGAGCAAGGCACAATTTATCCCCTGAACTGAAGGTATGATCTAAGGCTAAATCAGGATCAGGTGTGTGCACGGGCGGTCCTCTGGTTAACCACGTAACCTTGCTGCCCCCTGCCTTATTAGTTACACAGCTAGGAGTCACAGCCCTAACAGCCAGTCTTTCAGGGCTGAGACAGAGCTCCTTCTTCTTCTACACTGTCCTGGTACCAAAACAAGAGGCTCTGAGAACAGTAGCAGTTGTCTTTCTGCTTTCGAGTGCTTGCAAACAAATGCTAGCATCGAGGATCAGAAACCAAGGGGACGAATCTTTCTGGAGCTCTGATCTGGGAGTGGTTTGGCAGCATGGGGAATGGACTGAACGCAAATCACTGTAACGCAGTAGAAAAATCGGAGGAAGAAGTAAGTTGAACATAGAACTGTGAGAGAATTCATCTCCGCAGTCTCCAGGAGGACCACAGAAAATAAGATCTCAGATCTTTGACAGATTCAGGCAGTTTTTCACAGAGATGAAACACCCAAAAAGGAGGTAACAACCACAGCTGACACCTGCCTTTCAAGGCAGGTGAGCCTCTGTTCCTGACCTGCTTCTTAGGAAACTTCTCGGGGTGGCTCCTAACAAAGTACCACCTTTTCCTGTGGGCTTAATCTTCATGTTTGATGACCAGGGCAAAGCTTCTCAGAAATTCAGTCAGGGGAAAAGACTATTTAGCTCTTGAATAGCCTTACTTAAAAGTAAGCTTACTTACTTTTGTCTGTGCATAACAGGGTGTGGTGAAATCTAGGACCATTACAAAGTGTTTGTCTGAGCATACGGAGATTCGGGCTCAGCTCATCCACAACCTTCCTTGCATGACTTTGAGAAATCCCACAGGCCCAGAGCTTCAAAGTTGTTTAAGAATCAGCTTACGGTTTAAATGCCTGCTTTCCTCTGGATCCCATTTCACCTCCACAGCTTTGAAGATCAGGGCTTTACCCACTTGTTTCAGTTTCCCCACTGTAAGATAACTTCAGATATTACCTGAACTTATGGCAGGGTAGGGAGGATAAATCAACCACGACTGGTTACACACTTGCCAGCTCCACAGGCAGCCAGGAGACTGGGGAAGTCCTGCATGTTATTTTTATCAGTACCACAAGCATTTTAATTTATCTGTATGCATACTGCTCAAGACGGCAGGGGAAATTCACACCGCAGAAGAAACGTAACATGGCAAAGTTAAACGAACAGCCATGAAATCCCTGCAAAATAAAGGGGTGGGGTAGTTCATGGAAAGCTGCTTGCTGCTTTCCGCAGGCTGCTCTTCCAAGCTCGCAGCAGGGATGGCAGGGAATGCTTTACCACAGCTGCCCTGCGGTGTGAAGGCGTCAGCGTTGGCGGGTGCTGCGCGGGCACATGGAGCCCGGGGGACATGCAGAAGAGGTGAGTGTCTCACTACATACTGCCTCATGCATTGGGATGGAGGTTCCTCAGCTGACTGGGATTTATGAGAATTTATGAGGACTGTTATGCTTTGCATTAGCCAAACATACACACAGCCCTGTGTTCCTTTCCTTATTCCTCAGTGTGCCATGGGTGAGAAGATATGATTTCTTTTGAAGAGCCTGTCAAAGGAAGATGAGGACTTTCAGCGAGCAAGCGAAGACAGACCATGGCTGACAAGTGCAGCCCTACAGAGACTTAGTCTCTGAGCGGGGGGGTTGCTGTGATGGAGCAGAAACCTCATGAACCCAGACCTCATGTTTGCAGGCTGCAAGAGAGGGAGGGAAAGGCAAGCTGCCCTCTCAGCTAAGGGCAACATACAAGCACGACATCAAATTAAAATAAAAATGGAGGCTAATGTGGCATTTAGTTTGTGACCTCATCTGCTTCCTTTCTCCTACAGGTCTGGGTTGTCCTCAGTTTTTCATGATAGGAGCTGTTTTGAGTTGTGGGAATGTCTTATTCTCATGGAGTGTGATACTGCTCTCTAGCACGGAGTCAGGTATTACTTTAATTAACAGCAATTGTAGCTGTGACTATGGAAAGGAAAGAAGGCCAGCTAAGAGCACCATTTAACATAAAAATAAATTAGACCTCAGGAAATGGGACCACAAGTATATAATACTTTATAGACAGCTTCTGCTAAGCAGACAGCTCCCCTGACCTGAAGAGATTAATTTAATGCATGTACAACACTCCCCTTCTAAAGCATCACTCATACGAGCACAGTGTTCCCCATCCTTTTGACTTTGTGCCAGAGTGAGAGAGAGGACAGCCAAGATGCCTCGCTGTAAGAAAAATAGACCTTCAAACACACTATCACCAGATTTCTGCACTAACATATTGTGTACCAGGGCTGGTAAGCCCTAAACCCACAGGCCAATTTGTGTTTTAATTCAGGCAGCAAATGGCCTTGTGACAGACTCAGTATTGGCTCATTTATCATCTCTTTTTTCGGCTCAGCTCACCAGCTATAGCTTTATTTGCAGCCTAAATGCTGAGCTATAGATAGCTCGAGAGTCACAATTTCCAATGAAAAATGAATGCACCTTAAAAACTTAGTGCCTGGAGTGGTGATCCTGTCAAGCTTAAACTAAGCAGGACTGGGTTAGCCCTGCTCTGCAAGGAGAGCTATCGGCAGGGAGAGGCAGGAGAAACCCGAAGGTGACATTCAGCTTTACTCCCACCAGGACGGCAGAGAGACGGCTCCCTCGTGTAGCCCTGGGCAGATGCTGAAGAAAAGCCATAGGCTGGAGCACGATCATATTGTTAATTTTGGCTCTTGAGGCATTAAAGGGGAGTTTTGCAGTGAAGCATTGTATGGCTGCAGTTCTGTTCACCAGCTCCATTCACTCTGCGTCCTCCTCTTGCAGTATTGGTGAGACTTGCAAGACTCAGAGTATCTGCAGCACTACTCACATCTACAGCAAATCCAGTGCTGTCCATATGAAGCATCTTGTGCACCTGTGTGTCTGTTTTCTACTAAAATAAAGGAACAGCGCAACTGCTGCGAAGCTGAGCCACCATGAACTTGTTCAGCTTAAAAAGAAAACGGACTAGAGGCAAGAAAGAAAAATAAATATAAAAACGCTGTGACAACTCCAGGCATGTACAAAACTGAAAAGAAATAACATTGCTTAGACAATTCTTTTTTTAATTTTATTTCCACTTCTTAACCACATTTAGATCTTGTATGATGAAAACAGCCTCTTTGTTGTCATTAGCGCATCCCCATGTCTTACTGTTGTTTCATGTGAAACCAAAGACTATAGGAGCTGTCTGCCAGGTGCTCCTCCACCCTTGTCTCCCAATCACTTCAGCCTTCTTCCAATTTCCAACAGATATAAAGATGGTAAAGAAAACCATATAGAGAGCAATTCACACAAGCTTCCTGGGAGCTCGTGTCCAGGAGGAGGAAGGAGAACTGAATGAGTGCCTCCAGCCAGGACAAGCTGCAGTGGGAATTCATCTGCTGAAGTGGTGTGGCATGAGCATGTACCCACCAGCTGGCCATGCCGCACACGATACAAGCCAACTAGCCACTCCAAACCATGTCCCTGCGCTGGGCACGCCAGTCACATCAGCTGCCACGTGCCCAGACAGCAATGAGGAAACACAGGAGGTGAGTTGAAATGTGTGTCTAGGGTGGAAGTCCTAGTATTTCTGGGTATTTTCAGGATCAGAGAGAGGGTTTATGTGAAAAAAACCCAAACCATACTCTTTGGAAATTTGGGAGTTTAGTTCCATTGAATTGATTTCATTATTTGCCACGGGCACAAAATCCTCATGACCGTTTTAAGATCAAGGTGCCAAAATGCTCAAGTCTGAGGGTGTCTAACCATCAGGCTGGTTGCAGGTGCCAAAAGCCGGGTGAAAGCTCAGATCAGTAATTCTGAAAATCAAGCTCCTTACAGGCGGAGTGGGAACAAGCCCCAGCCCTTGAAAGCTTTTTATCTGGTAGTCACTTCGTTGTGACTGCTCAGGTCCTCCCCACTGATGGGTTCAGCCGCAGACAGTGCTCTCCAATTCCTTCTGAATTTTATTACTGTTAGGACTTACTTAAAATATCACCCTGGAGGAAGTTTTACCTTACTGTGGGGACGGACCTTCATGCCTGTCAGTGCTCTTGCAGGAAAGCGGGCTTTCCCATCGCTTCCTGGTATTGTCCATGGTGAACTTCCACAGCAGGAAAACACCACCACCTTCCTGCCAGCCGAAGAGTGCTCCGAAAGGCTGCAGTGGCTGAGGCCCCAGCTTTCGCTTGAGGCTGTATGCCTTCCCAGAAGCCTGTGTCCGATTCCCACAAAAGACAAGAGGTATCGAAATCAGCTACTGTAGCCTGTACCAAGCCTGCGTTCTTGGCATTCACACTTTGAAGAAACAGGCAAACTGCCTCCTAAAATTAAAGAGGATGGATGGTCTCGGTAATAGACATGGCTCCAATTCTTACCAGCTTCCTCAGCAAATCAAGTTATGTCACTGAGGTAACTCTTCAGCATTTGCAACTAATAGGAACAGTAAAGTCCTTGGAGAGTTGATCTGGCATAATAGCTGACAGGAAACACACGGGGCAATTGGTCATGATAAACACTGCGTAAAGGTAAACTGCTTTCACAGATGGCTTGGCGACAGTCCTTAGAATTACCCAGAAAACAAATACTGAAATACAAACCTTGAATTACTGCATCTCCAACTCGGAAAATTATAATGGGTCAACAGAGGGAATCTCTCAGTGCACCTGACTCCAGTGAAGACAAAGACATTTATGACAGTGTGTAAACATTGAGCCACCTGCACGACAAGTGAACCTGAGCAAAGGAAAAAAAAAAAAAAAGACAGACAGACAGAAAATGTTGCAGATGCAGTGAGCTAAGTGGGATAGGTAGAGGTCTGAGGGGTGCTATGGGAAACAGCAAAAGAGAGGCCTGGATGTCCACGGCACGTGAGAGGCTGATGGAAGGGACCAGAACCCCAGGACCTTCCTCAGCAATGAGGCAATCTCATCTGTACTCTTGAACGCTTTTCTCCGTAGAAGCAACTTCATGCGTTACACTTCACAGCTGCTGGTGAAGCAGTGTGTGGTGGGGAGGACCCAAGAACTTCTTTAGAGCACAGTGGTGCTGCTAAAGTACCACATATTTTACCTTGACTAAACAGCTACCCTACATAAGAGATGCTGACAGCATCACGGGAAGTGTACAAAGGTATCTGATGGCATGACGAGCCCAGAGAGAGAGAGTTACCAGTTTGTTAGCTGTAAAATACAGCCTTTGCAAAGTGTAAGGTTTTCCTGGGTGAGTACATGACATTTTTCAGTCTTTACCTTGCAGACATAGGGAAAAATAGTAATAAGAAAAAGTTCTAATCATTTTGACTTGATAAAACATGGCTTTCAGCTCATGCAAGTTCTTCCCAGGTGGCTTTTGATCCTATTTTTTGACTTAGCAGAAAACTAAAATATTAAGTTGCTAACAGAGCCCTCTTGCCTATGGATTTGCCCCTTAATAGTGAACTTCCAGAAGAACTCTCTGCCACATAATAATTTGCACTCAGAGAGCCATTCTCCATCCTCACCTTAGACCCAAGGCACAAAGAGACTTGCCAAGGGGCAAGGGTTGTAGTTTAAGGCAGAGCAAGTCAGGAGGCGTGTGACCACATCACTGACTACAAAAGCGTCATACTTCTAGTGTGGTGTCTTCCTTTGCAATTATTCATGGGGTTTTTTCTCCTACCCTTACATTCTCATCAAATACTTCAAAAACATCTAGTACCTGAAACATGACACTCTCTGAAAGAGAGCCTGCTGCATGAAAGGTAAGAGGTGCAGCACACGTTTTGACGATGAAGTTTCCAAAGCAATCTCAAAGATTCAGACGTGTTCATTGAATACAGTAAATATCTAAAGTCCTGATTCCACTTGGGAGATCTCAGCCTTTTTATCTTTTTTTTTTCCTGGACAAAAATCAGATTTTCTTATAACTCTGATTATCTGCTTAGTACAAAATATACACTTCTTTTAAAAGAAAAACAATTAGTTTTAGACAGGGAGCAGTTGGGTTTGTCCTCACCTATGGAAGTATCTTTAAGAGAACCATATGGAATGATAAAACCGGCTTATGAGATACGGCTTAAGGTATAGACAAAGGGAGGGGAAATTTGTGACATGTTCAGTGCAGGTAACATCCGAATTCACACACATTAAAAAAAGTCTCTTGAAAGCGACATTGCAAGGCTCTGCACGTGCATCTTGGCAGAGGTACCTTCCCAGCCAGTTCTCCTGGCTGGCTGTTGAGGAACAGCAGCAAGCAAAAGAAAACTGAAATGTTTGCAGTGAACAGCTTTGTCTTGTTCAAACAACTGCTGGACCTGGTACAGAAAACCATCCCTGGTAAAGCATGATCTGAGCCATGCACTCGAATCAGGCCACTTCTGTCAGTGAAGAGAGGCCCTGAGTGAAAGCTGTTGCTAGCGAAAGGACCCATCGTCACTAAGCGACACCATGTCCTGCAAATACCAGGCATTTAGTACATCTCAGAGAAGGACTGCAAAGCCTTTTGCAAGGCACAGACAAAGCCTCGTCCTATCCAGAAAGGCGATCAGCGCAATGCATAGAGGAATAAGCTGTTGAGAGATGACTTTTCTGGACAGTGGTCATATATTACCATCAGTCAGTGGGTCTCTACTGTATCGTGACTGATTTACTGAACCCTCTAAAAGCAGAAACTGTGTGCAGATTCATGCTCTTCACCTACCACAGTTTCCTGCTTTTGAAGCTTTTCCATACAAACTTTGAGTTTGAGGCAGACTTGGTGGACTCTTGCATTCGCTGCACTCCCGTCAGAAGCCCGAGTCTGCCTGTGCAGACCAATGGGGGACCCCAACATCTCCAGAAGAGGTCATGCAGCCTTCACTGCTCAACTGCTCCCAGAAGAAAATGCTAATCTAACAGAAGCTATTTAATTTAGTCTCTTAATCGATATATCAGGAATATAAAATACCATTTAACTAACCAACATAGGAAGGATTTATAGCAGCACTAGGTACTAAAGAGGAATATTAAATAACCAGGCTCTTCCGTGAACCAGAATGGAGACACCAGTCCCCCAAAGAATGAAATAGTGTTTGTCTGCCTCCACTTACCAGAACTGAAGTGTGCTGTTGAGTCATTAATAAATTAGGATGAATTTCACTGTATTTCTGTCAGCTTCATTTTAAAACCAATGGATTACTATTTTGACGATATATTATAATCTGTACTGTCACATTCTTCACAGCTCTTGTTTACCACAGCATCACAGACGACTGTTCAGCAGCGGCAGCGCACGAAACACGCACTTTGCTTTCTGGGGGCTGGAGCTGACACGTTTGTGCTGGGGGCAGCCAAAAGTGCAAACATGACCAGCCACCACAGCACTCACTAACCTGCACTGATTGATTCTCTCCCCACCTCTCCTGTGACCGTGCCTCAAGCCTTGTTGTGAGGTTAGGCCAAGCTCCTAATTTTGCAGCAGAAATTTTGTGGCAGAAAAAAAGAATGAGCTGCAGGACTTCCCTGGCTGGTGGAAGGGTTCTTGTCGTGGGATTGTCCTTTGTCTGTAATCGTCTCAAAGCAAACCCAGACAGATGCAACACTGGCAGCTCCAGTGAATAAAAAACATTACGGAGAGGTCACCAAGAGCTCCATTTTTCATACTTGCCCCTAGTGCTGCTACCTCTTCCCTGTAAATCAGAACCCAAGTGCTTCCTTTACAATCTGCATTGCTCCCAGTTTGAATTCAACAGATACCAGAATACAAGTCTCTAAGTATATTTGCTCAAACTAATTCCTTCCCCTTCTCTTGTGTCCTTGACATTGAGATAGGGTGGAAGAAAATGTGCCATTTGATGACACATTACTTTTCCCCCTCGCAATCCATCTTCCCCAATGCTTATTCAATAGTGACATGACTTGAATTCATCATGTCAAGTGTACACTAAAATTAAATTAAACAAAAACAATTTGAGTCGGAAAGCATACAGATGCTTATGCGTTTCCCATAGCTAAGAACATCCTGTTACAGGAGCACAGCTGCAAAATCTGAAACATTTTAAAAGAAAATTGCTTTACATGGGGGAAGGGAAGGAGAGGAAAGATGCCTGATTTTAAACAGTTTGTGTTCTGCATTATGCTGGCTGGTGTCTTTTTGAAGTTTTAGAAATGAGAATGCTGGGTAGAAAGGAGGAAAATTCCATTAGTGTCTCCATAAAGTGTTTTAAAGATGCTCTATGAAGTGTTTCAGCACTGAAGAGCATCCTTCTCGCCAGATTCTGCAGGGCGAGATTAGACACATTAATGCTGTTGTAAATGCGCAGTGGAAAGAACACGTTTAGAGAGGCTCGAAGAAAGGGATTTCCAATCAAAGGTAGGTGACAGAAAGCTGCAGTGTTAGGGTCAGGTTCTCAGCTGGTGCAAGCCGGTGGTCTGAGAACCTGACCGTGAATTCCTGATAGATTTCAGTTGTCATTTTTACATTTTTGCATGAAAGCAGAGGGTACTAAGTTGGATTTACTGTTTGCGTGAAGAGCTGACCCAAGGCAGAACTCAGGAGAATACGCTGGGCAGAATTATACCAGGGAAGAGGATCTGACAGCAAACAATATTTGCAACCAAGTCCTCCTCCGCATAACTGCACTGCTCTGTAACAGACACAGCAGTAGGAATCACGATGCAGTGTTTGTCTCCGTGGACTTTACTCTGAGACTCCTCCCCTTATGGGAAAATGGGGAACCCACATTTTTTTGCATATTCAAGCCTTTGCTTCTGCATTGTGTCTGTGAGCAAGGATGTCACTGACTTCTATCAGTGCTTAAGTGCTGACACATTACAATCATCCACATATAGCTTCTTATTAACTTAGCGTTGCGTACAAACAAATGGCGTAGGATCAAGGCATTCTTCTTGCCTATGTAATTATTTGTGATACACAGAATCACTGTCAGGAGAATGCAGGTGAAAATCGTGGCTTCACTGAAAACAACAGCCCGTCTGTCCTTGTTTTCAGAGGGAGCACAAGAGAAAAGGTGAAAAATTCATTCCAGCTCTCCATGAAGTTACGCTGTCTGACAAGATATTTATCAGAGTGTTTCCTTTTCACAGGCTGCACGTGAAGGAAGAGATTAAGGAACTGAAAAGCCCGGGAACCTTGTGGGAGTCCCCAGGCCTTTGCCCTTTTTACTCTTCCAGGAGTAAATGGGCGCTCAACCAGCCAAGTCTTTTGTCCACATCTTTGTTCTTTCTAGTTGAACACCAGCAGCTGACAGAACTTTCATAACGTACACTTATGAACCAGAAAAATAGAAGTGTCCAAATCACTGCTGTAAGCATCTTCTCATTCCCACAACCACAAACACACTTCATAGGGTCTTCTGTAAGGAAATGACATCATACATGTGCTTTTTAGAAGCGCCTTTCTCAAGGATCCCATTGTTTGATTATTTGTTTGTGGGGAGTTGCGCGTGGCCCCCGTGAAGAACCTGTAGAACCCAGCTAGACCGGCTGGTTGTGTGTCCATTTCATCTGAAAGACATCTCTTGGCCCCAAGGATCTGGCCATGGAAGTGACGAATGAGAGCACGCCCTGCTGACACAGGTACGACTGTAACTCTGGAAGTTAAAAGGCTTTTGGACGTGGACTGGACCATCAGGAACAAAACCTCCTCTTTCGAAAATGCATCACAGGATCTTTAGTCAGTGTATATCACCAGGACAAAGATGCCCGACACCGCGTGACAAGAACAAGTGCAAGACTCAGCAATCTTGTACAGCTGACACATATTAAATCACCAGCCTGACCTGCAAATACACCCAGGATTAATCCCTAAAGGCATTTTTATCCAAGCTCTAACTTGGCTTGATATCAATTAATTTGGGACATATAAGAAGATCACAGCAGGAGATGAAATGGCTGTATCTTCGCATGCCCCAATTCTTAACTATTGGATTTTCTAATTAAAAAATGCATAAATAAAGAAGACATCCAAGAGCTTCTAAGTTCTTTTAATTAGAGCATACAAATAAAGCCATGCAAGAACATCCAGTGAAACGACAGCAGTGCTAACCAAATGTGGATTCATTAAATAGTTGCTTACAGCACAGCTGGAGCTCCCTTTTTATTCATGTCGATTAGGATAAAAATTATCATTGTGTGTAAGTGTGCCAACTACTTCCTTAAGCTGAACTACCTGAAAACCTGCACCCGATTCCTTACGTGGGTCCCTTCACAAAGGGGGGTTAACTTTCAGTGGCGTAGAGAGGAATGACTTGGCTAAAAGCAAGCAGTAAGTACCACTGTCCTCAGTTATCTGATCTGTCCTCGAGACAGTCCAGATCAGATTCCAGAAAGTTTAGGTCCCCTTCAGATTCCACCTCATTTCTGCTACCCTACATAGTTATCTTTGAGATACAGTAGTTATCCTGGGCAACCTCGGACTCCTCGTACCAGACACTTATGTTGAGGCAACTGAATCATTTCCATCAAGCAGCAACTGCATCTTCAGGCAATGCTGACAAGACTTTTTGGAAGCCAATATTGGTCCTGACCAAAGAAATTGATCACTGCAGTCAAACTTTTCAAAGTAAGAACAATTACGTATACACTCCAATTACTGCCAGAGGAAATCTATCACATCTCCAACAAAGACAGTACATTCCAGCCTAGGGTTTTATCTCCCACGGTACACTTAGAGTCTCCACTTGAGGAACTACTTCATTTCTTTGCCTGGAAATGAAACAACTGATACGAAGAAGGTCTGTGATGTCATAAGCAGGACGGAGTCAGTGAAAGGTGCACAACTACCAGCTGTCTTTTCCAGCAGAATAGAAGCAATAACACAAAACCTGCAAGTGCCAGCTAGGGGAAAAAAACCAAAACCAAACAACCCAACAAAACAAAGAAAAAAAAAGAGATTATTCATTCCATACCATGTTTATAGACAACTGCAGGTAGAAGCCATTATATAATGGAAGAGAACCTTCTTGCAGGGAAAAGAATCAGAAGGCAACTTTACCTCCAGAAATTTCTGAGCTAGAAGTCTCAGGAAACTTGGAAAATATCCTGGGAAAATACCAGGGTATGGTGATCCTAGCCTTAATATCTCTCTTTGCACCCAGTTCAGAGAAGTACTGGGAAGAGGATCCTGGGCTTGTAGATCTTTCCTGATAATGAAGGCTTTTATGTTAGTGAAGTGCACGTGTAATAAATGCTACAAGCGTTCACTGGGAAGAAAGAAATACCAGTGACAAAAATGACCTAAATGTGCCTCGACTTCCTTTCTTATTGCTCTGTTACCTACTTCATTGGGTGCGAATCAGTAAGATCACAAAAGACATAAGGCGGAAGGAAATACCATCCAATTTAGCGGAAGGAAATACCATCCAAATAACAATTCTTCCCCTTGACAGATGTTCCAGTTGTAGACAAACTTCTTGATATTCTTCTGACCCCACAGGTGCAATTCTACGTGTTGCCTCATTTCCTAGGTGACAGCGGAGGATGAGAGCCCAGGGCTGCAGCTGGGACTGTGCATTAATCTCTGATACGGACTGACTGGCCAGCCTGCTGCGGGGCTTTCAGCAGACCAGGGAGAACACGGCATTGTACTCCCAAGGCAGAGGAGAGAGCTGGGGAAAAACGGCGTGAGTCTCCCGCCCAACAACTGGAATTTGGCTTGTACCACTTCCCCCCCTCCAGCCCCCAAGAAGCTGCACAAATCCTATTCCTAGGGATGGGAAAGGATTAGGAACTGGTTACGCCATGCAAACACTGTGCTGGGTATTTCACAGTCTCTGGAACACGTAGGAAGCTTCGGGAAATTTGAATTTATCCATTTCCATTTTTTCTTCTGGAATAAGCAGTTCTTGCAATAACCCAACCTCTTCACCCAGGGATTGAATAGTTCAGTTTATAAGCCTGTGACACTACCCTGCTTACCCAACGCAACTTCCACTTCTGCCCTTTCATGTACATCCTCATCTCTACACGATCCCTCTGCTAGTGCCCAACTGGTCAAACCTTTGACACATGCACTGGAAAATTAGTTCTCTCATGTTTAAGTGAAAAAGCGACCCGCTTCACCTCCATCGGAACCGGACTCTAGTGCCCACAGGAAACGGCTACGGAGAGAGCGTCCAGCCTGCAGGAGCCAATCCCCTAATTTGTGCTCACGCAGCACCTAGCGCAGCAGGGGCCCATTTCATCCCATTCCTACATGCAGCGCTGCCACAGACACATATATAAGAAGATTGCAGCACTGATCTTGCCGTTCCCTGCCACTGTTTAATGACCTCTCATTATTATACTGAAGAAACCCAAGTGTGTGTTCTGTAATTAGTCTTCTAGCTGCCACATACCATAACTAGTCCTTACATTCTCCCTAATGATACAGGCACTAGCAAGGGGCTCACTAATGCATTCCCCTTTAAAGACAGGCTCTATATGTTTCACTTCTTCTAATTATCCTCATTTTTAATTATGTGAGACAACAGTACTTTTCGCATCTGGTCCTCTTATAATTTTATCCACCAACTCCCCACACCCTCAGAAGGAAAGTCGTTCATTTCATTGCATATTAGACTTGATTTTTGTTGGGGCAGGCAGCTATTTATTCATTCAGCCACTTCCTCTAAGAGACAACGCAGTCCAGCATGCACTGAGCTCAGTGCAGGGCACCTGCTGCCACTGTCTGTGACACGATTTAGAAGCTATATTCCTCAAATTCCCCTCTGTAAGTCTAGAGCTTTCCCACCAGCATTAGCAGGAGGATAGAGAGTAGGATCGCTGGTATCGGAAAAGCCACGTTTGGTCTCTGATTTGCACTCCCGTAGCTCCTGCAGCTAAGCTTATCATCGCTGGGAATGAGATACATGCCTATTTGTCAGGAAAGAGAGAGAGAAAGTGTGACAACGTTGGAAAATTGGGTGTGTTATAAAACACCTGGTAATGCAAAGCATGATTATCTATGCAAGCAACTCCTAAAAATACCTCTCAAAGGAGGGTTCATTACCTAGACAGAGGAAATAGGTTTTCTCCAAGACAAGCAGCATCTACATTAAAGAAAAGAAATTAGTTCTGGTTATTTTGACTAAAGGGAGAGGAGGGAAGAGGGAAGTGAAGAGCAGTCAAGAATAAAGACACTAGATGAAAGGAATGAAATAGCCTCTGGTGAGAAAATCACCTCATTAGGTGTCACAGGCTCATTGGTGCCTGTATGATGCTTGTAGCTCAAACTTCTGCCAATAAGTCTGCAGTCCTCACGGTTTTGTACATTACTGACTGACGTCCTGACAGATGGCATCAACCACCTCTGTCTCTCCCCATGAGGCCAGGCTGCCCAGGTGTGTTTCTCACAGACCCTTCTAGAGAAACAGGTGAATTTGGTGGCAGTCAGAAGCTCCTAACTTGGGGGGAAAAGATCAAAAGGCCAAAGAATCAGCACAGGTTGATGTGATGGGGCCCAGCATGGCCGAAAATGTTATTAACAAGAGGAAGCGTTGCCACGTATGCTGTCACAAGGTTGTGAATCATTCCTTAAGAAAAGCCAGGGAATTGCAGCCAAAAATATTTTGTCTTTGGAGCTTGGTCTTCTTCCCCAGGGGCTTTCTGATGCTTTTGTACTCTCATCTGGGCAGGCTTTGCTGGTACAGTGTATTTCCCTGGAGAAATCAAGACCTGATCTCTTAACAGAAATGAGCAGCTGGTCTTCCACAAGGAGGGATTGCCAGCAAACAAAAGGATTTTCCAGCATTTCCCACTAAAATGACTTTTGGCAGGAAAATGAGAATCATTCATGATGGAGCCATTTTTAAGGGATGACTGTACCAGTTTCAATAGAAACAAAACATTTGATTAAAATGAAAAAGGCAGAGAGAGACAACACAAAGAGACTGGTCTATAAGCCCCTCCGCAGCCAGGCTCTCCGGTCTCTCCAGCTTCCTGGGGACATCGCTCCACCTTGCATACATAACCACCGCTAACCCGAAGAAAGAGAAGGATGCTCTGCATTTACTGCCATGGCTGCTTTTGTCCCCCACCAACACCATGCCCACCACCTGGACATGGTTCCACAGTTCCCCTGCTTAGCTTAGGGTTATTTTCATCCTGCTTTTTTGATTTTTTTTTTGTTTGCTTTAGATAAGAAATTAAAGCTTGGAGGTCTAGTCCATAACTTGAACCAGACAGAGCAGGAAGCAGAATTTCAGCTCCTCTCTATCATTATCTCATCACCTGAGAAGACTCCCTCTCTGAAAGGCTCTCCCAAGTGGGAAATCACTTCTGTCACAGCTTTAGTATCTTCTAGAGTTACATAAGCAATTAGATTCTGGTGTAGTCTGACTTCACATTCAAGATGTCCTTTCCAATGTTTTATAACTTTGGATGAGCAACTTGTCTTACTCTAGTAACAGTCATTACAATTTACTTAAGAAATTTACATACAGTTTCATACAGCTTCTTGATTTCTTCTCACAACAGCAAAACACCTCAAGGAACAAGGACTTTAAAAAAATTATAAAGTTGACCAATGATGCCTCACTTTTTTGTCTGGGAAGGGTTGCTCATCCAGTTGCATTGGCATGAAAGGGCTTTAAACTAGAGCTAGTCCTCCGATAGGTAGCTTAGATCTCTGGTGTCTGGAAAACATGTGTTAAGTAAATCCAAGGTTTCCCAGAAGAGCTGAATTTTCTATACAGCCAATGGACATTGTTTACATTGTACATGTAACAGCAGTTCTGTTTTGACCTGGGGAAAAATGAAAAGTTAACCTTGTTCTTCATAGCATTTTGGAGTGGTGGTAACCAGCTCCTCACTCCCCCTCTTCCAGGTTGCCAGACATACACCTATCACATGGCAGACGGAGCCAGAAGGCTAGACGTACAGACCCGCTCTCCAAACACGGCACCTTGGGGCTGCACAACTTCTCCACAGACAGCTTCTCGCCCTTTAACGAGGTCCTCTGTTGTCCACTGCAACAGCACTAGTCCAAGCAAACCCAGGCGCTGCTCCACAGCTTCATCAGAGCAGCGCTCACAGCCATTCCCCTACAGCCTGCATCTCTCCGTCAGTAATTCCAGCCCATTACAGATAATCATGCCACCTTGTACCATCCTCTGTAATTCCCTTCCTTCTTGCTGTTTACACTTCTCGGAGGTGCGTGGGTTGCTCACAGCAAGAACTTCTCTCTCTCATTAACATTTAAAACCTCCAGCAAAATGTTTACAAGGTTACTTTTCTTTTTAGCCAACCTAATGTACGAGTTTTTCTATGCGGTTATGTGCTAAGAGAATTCAAAAATACAGATATTGACAGGAAAACAGAAGGCATAGGAGAAGGGCTAGAAAGAATTTCCAGCACTGCTAACACGCAGTGCGGGTAGTCTCTCTTTTTCTCTCAATTAGCTGGCAATAACTTGATTGCTCTCTTCAAATTTTGTTTCTCCAGAGTTACGTAAGAGGACATTAGTGCATCCTGCTCTCTGTTAGATGTTTTCTACGGCCACGTCACACTCAGGATCAACTCTAAATTCTGATATATACTGATCATTTTATAACAAGATACAAGAAATACCAGCTGCTCTCTTCATCCTACTGGCCTGTGAGTTTCCTAATCTGGTGCAGTCACAAACTCCTCTTTCAGTGATGCCAAGTTTGCTATTAACAGTGTTCTCGAACAAAAGAAAAGCCACACTGAAAATTCAACTCCACAGGAGACACCCAAATCCTCTGTTTCAACATCAAAATCTAGAAAGTTTGAAACCAGAGGCACTTTTCCATACAAACACGGCCCTGCTTTCCATAACCCCCTGAACGTCTTACACCACACCAGTGGAGCTGTTAGGTGGAAGTGCTGTGAAGACACCTGCACAGCAGAGATCTACACCAGCAGCTGCAGCAGGCAGGCAGGCACAGCTCATCAGACGGTGCTCGCTGGGGCAGTGGTAAAAGGAAGAAAATTTCCACACTTCCCAAGGAAATTAAACTGTGGGAAGCAAAAAAAAAAAAAACAACCAAAAAACCAACCAACTAAAAAACCCCAGAGTTAGCCCAGGAAGGAAACAAGTACATGAAGGTTACCCATGGTCCACAGGATGCCAAAAATGTCTGGGACCTGCACAATCATAAGCCCAGTCAGCAACAAACAGCCAAAACCCTTCTACTCTAGATGCCACTGGTCTACAGCTGGATTCCACAAGCTGCGGATCTATCTGCTTGCCAGACAGAGGGAAAAGAAATCTTATTTTTGCAGACCGCAGTTCAGAAGTTCAGCTTTGACTTTAATTCCCTGTATTTGCAGCAGGCTCTTGTAAAAATAGGTTCTTTCTCTCTTAAAGTGTTGACAAGAGGCATTATCTTGCTGTTGCAGATAGAAACCCTGCAAGGTGTGGGGAGGAGTACAAATAAATAACACCAAGGACTCAATTTACTTACCCTTATGTGGGTGTCAGGTGCCACCGCAGATGTCCAAGGGCCTTGAGACACCTGCAGAACTGGCTGATGTGGTACAGGACTGGAGCCTTCCAGAGGGGGCAACTGGGGGCAGCCACAATGCCCTGAGGCATCTCCCATGGTCCCTCTGGCTGAACCTGATGAGGATGGATGAGCTCACCTCATCTATCTATAAACGTCTGCATCCGAGTTAACTGCCTTGGCTGTTCTCACAGACCCTGAAGAGAAGCAGGTGCATGTAGATCACAGCTTTCACAGCTCCTCTGCCCTATTTTAGGGTGAGAGAACTCTTCCCCAGAAGACCTGTTCTCTTCATTGATTAGATGGGGAGCTCAGATGTAGGGTGGCCCAACTAAAAGTGGAATTTCTGAATTGGAAGCTTGTAACATCATCTGAGCATTATTTGCTAGCGATGGCTACAAAAGGCGAAGGCTCATCTCCGCACTCCCCTTCCAGCTGAAGAAAGGCTTGTCGCACAGCCAGCAAGTTCAGAGGGTCATACATGTCCAAGCAGATGCTTGCCGTTGCTGAGACGAACCGTGCCTTTGCATTCACTCAGAGGTATATTGCCTGGTCTAAGCCTGGGTCAAGAAAAAAGTTCTGAGGAAAGATTTGCAACTAAGGGAAAATGAGAAGTGCTGCTGGAGTGTCTGAGGTCCAGCATTATAAATTCAAGGGGTAAGCGTCCACACTCCGTACTCAAAGTGGTACATGAGCCCTTCTTTAATGTGGGAACTCCAGAGAAAGTTTTTGGGAAAGAAAAAGGGAAAAAAGAGAAGAAAGCTGATCTCTGCTGACACACTACCCTGAAAGAGCTCACGGTCAGCCTCAAGTTCTGCTGCTCTGCAGTTCTCACCCTACCAAAAGTTTGGGTCAAAGTTCAGAGTAAATCAGCTTTTTAAATGAATCATTTAGTACTTACCAAGTAGTAGAACATCCCACAGCATTAAGTTAGCAGCGATTAATGTTCCAGAAAAGATTCCTGCATGTATGGAGACGTCATGCAATATTTATCACAGCACTACAAGTGGCTGGGTCAGCACTTTCCTGATGAACCTCTGAGCCTCTCATCTCACGTGGGTGTAAGTTAGGAATAGTGTGGAAAGGAGGGTAATAATCTATTCCTCCCCTGGGCGGGGGGATTACAAAGCTACAAAAATATTGTGTGTCCAATATTTCACAACTGGAAACAGAAAATTAGCCATGAGGTCGCTTTTTATTCTTCTCATCAGGATTTTAGTAGAGAGGAGAGCTGGTGTCCACTTTATTTCACTCACTGAGTAAAGGAATGCATTCCCTCGGATTAGGGCTACCGATCTGGGGTGCTCCTGCATTCTCACTACAGAGGTTTAGTTGGAGAAGTTTAAACTGAATTCAGGAATTATCTGCACCCCCCTCCTGATGCATTTCAGGGTTTACCTACTTCAACCTGACTCCTGGACAGAATAGATGGGGGTTCAGATGTACATGTGAGGCTCACGTCAGCACCTCTTCCTGTGGACCTCCGAGGAAAACTTGTAATTGCAACGTGCCTCAGTTTCCCTACCTGTTATGTGAGAAAACACAAAAAATAATTGTGATCTGGGGTTGGATTACACAGCTTGTCAAGGTTCCTGGCAGACCTGCATGTCAAGGTCATTTATTCTTTTTTCTTCTTGCAAAATCTTTGTTTTCTAGGACAAATGCTTCTGCGATCAAGATCAATTTTTCTCTGTTTTTCACATAAAGGTCTTTTTATATCTAGGAAAAGCGATCCTGAAACTACTAGCCTTGACACAGTTCAGGGATCCTGGTAACTCTCTCTACAAGTAGGTCATTGCTGCGTGCAGCCTTCCTTCAGCGCAACTCAGAGGATGATGGAGATTTACCCACTCACCATTCCAAAAAGGAGGCTGGGAGCAGGTGCCAAAACTTTGCCCTGGTCTCCCAGTTATATTCGAGCTGAGCTGTGTTGTATAAGAAGGATTTCCCGTCACCTCGTCCTTTATAAATCAATTTTATCAACTGTTTGCCTGCCGAACTCGGAGCAGCAGCAGTGCTGAAAGGTAGTCCGAGCCAGTGGGAGCCACCTAGCCACGGCTGTTACTGCTGGGTTAAGGGAATAGCGAGGTTCCTTCCTCGCAACACAGCCAGACCATCACTGTGCCATCCTGGCTCTCCTCCCTCAGGATTTCTCAAGAGCTGCTGTTAAACTAGAGGACGAGACTGTCATTTTATCGAGTTGCCACTTGGGCAGAGAGGGTCTGGTTTGCAGTAAGTGCACCATGAGTGCTCTTGGCTGCGAGAGCACAGATTAAGGGAATAGCGAGGTTCCTTCCTCGCAACACAGCCAGACCATCACTGTGCCATCCTGGCTCTCCTCCCTCAGGATTTCTCAAGAGCTGCTGTTAAACTAGAGGACGAGACTGTCATTTTATCGAGTTGCCACTTGGGCAGAGAGGGTCTGGTTTGCAGTAAGTGCACCATGAGTGCTCTTGGCTGCGAGAGCACAGATGCCACCAAGGGGCTGCCAGCTCCACACTGAGACCTCTCAATGGAAGCATCTACGATGGAGAGATCTGTCTGGGAGGAACATGTGGAAACCCAGCACAACTGAGGGAGTTTATGAGGAAGCGGTTCTGTTCACCTGCACCAGTATCTGCCAGCCCCACAGAGACGCTTCCGACATCCAAGGGCATTTCACGTACCGTTAGATGTTTCTGTGCAGACCAATTCAGACATGGATGTCTGTTCAAAGGAGAGCACACTGTACTCACCCAACTGCCTGAATCTGCAGCTGAACCATAGCCCTGGGGCTCAGCTTAAGTGCCTAAATATAGACTGCTAGTGCCACCTAGGTGCTCTGAAGTATCTGAGGTCCTTTGAGTCTGGACAGGGAGCTGGAGGCTGGGCTGGATACCTCAAGGCAGCTCTGATGGCTCAGAGAGCTGATGAGTGTCCCCAGCATCTTCGGCTGGTGGAGTCAGCACTCAGCCCAGCTGCAGAGCTAGCCAAAGTGTTCTGTTTGGGAGATTTCAGTCCCTCCAGCTTTTAACCTTAAGCACCATGAATGTAGTTATGTGCATTTACATATTAAGGAGCTACCTTAGTGCCACTTCATTTATTTTCCCCAGGAAAAGCTGAAAGTAATAGTCTGTGCAGGTGGTTAAAAGTCAACTATTTCCTTTGGGTGTCAAAAGAAAAAAAATTCATTAGAACAAAATAGTTTCCCACAAAATGTTAATAACATCTCTTTTTCCTCTTCACATCTTTCTCTTTGTCTTGCCATTTCTTTTTCAGTCATGAAACTGAACAAAAAAGAAGAGGAAAGAGAAGCTGCGATCACAGGAGAAAACATAAAGCCCCTGAAAAAAAGAGGGAGAAAACTGGAAAGCAAATGCATTTCTAAACTCTTTAGATCAATCAAAACAACAACAAAAGTTTCTTCCCGGAGCCCACTGAACAGCAGTGATCTCAACTGTCTGCTTGGACTGTGAAAAGAATTTTTTAACAAATTTTCAGCTACTTTCAGACTCAACTCAAACAACGTTCAGACAAGCTGTTCTGCACCAACCACCCAAAAGCGATTCCCGGTGTCGAAGGCAGCTCCACCATTTGTTACTACTACTGTTTATGGACGTGACAACAAACCAGACGGGGACTGGCCATTAAACAGGTGGGTCCCAACTAATGAGCTTCACATTCATGGCCACACAGATGCCATTTACAAGTCGTCTGCCAGCGGTCCACAAAGCCCTCCTGGCTGTGCAGTGCAATGAGCTCCACCAGGCTGCTCCTTCCAGCCTGCTGCCGTGACTGCTCTCTGTTCCTAGCTTGGTATATGTGAGCTTCCATACTCCCGTGTCTTGATTGCAAATGCACCCTGTGATCTAGAGGGACATGGGTGAGATAGAGGTTAAGGACCCAGTGACACATCCTGCGGTTTCTCAGCAACCTCTGATAACAGAACCTGGAGACTCAGACCTTGGTTTCTGTTTTCAGCTGCTCTGAGGGCACTGTGCACTTCATGATCCACTTGAAAGGAATACGCTGAAAGATTGAAGGTCCAATATGCACGAGGACCCTAATATAAAACAGCAAAACAAACTCTGGGGCTACATCCACACTAGCAAGTAGTGCAAGCCCAGAAAGAAATATATAAAGGAAGTTGTGGGCTATTTGTTAGTTCAGAAAAACTTTTAATGCGGCATT
>NW_010432609.1:45903-51020 GCF_000710305.1 Buceros rhinoceros silvestris | reverse complement strand
ATTCCTCACAAATCTTTCCCCTCAGAGATGTTACTTTCCTCTCTGTAATACAAGGGATGACAAGGCAGACTTGAAAAACATTGTGTTCTATTGAATAGCAGGTGGTTGGGATCTATGTTTAGGTCAGGTGAAGGAGAAACGCGCATCTGTTGGCTAATAGGAGGGCTACTTCTAGGCTGAGGAGTGGTGAACGAGGCCCACAGCTTCTCCTTGAGGTCTAGCATGGCCTTGGTCCATGAGAGACCACGAGAGAAAACCAAAACTGAGACCACAATTATCAAAACTATTTCATTCAGATTTAGACAGGAAACCACAAGCACTTGATTTGCAGAAGCTTTTTGTGCCCAACAGACACTGGTTTCCAGAAACCGTGTCCACTTCTTTTGCTGAGCCCCATAATCTTGGTCCCACAAACAGGATTGCTGTTGGTGGGCTTAATGCATTTAGCATTGACTCCTAAACGCTTAGTTTTGATGTGTTTTGAAAAACGGGTCTTTAACCAGGCTTAAAATGTGTTGGCATCCGCTCCTTTCAGCAATAAGTTAATCCACAGGTTAGCAGAATTTACCGGGTAGGTTACAGTGCTATCCATCAGACGTGATTTGTCCCAAACGTGCAAAGTTTGCAACTCAGGTCTACTCTTCTTCTGACTTCCTGGCATCACATTCCACGGCCAATAAATCTTTAAATCTCCAGGTGGACCCAGATTTAAAAAAACGAGATAAAAACCACCACTGCAGAGAAGCTGTTTTAATATTATGAAATTCCCCAAACTTCCTCAAACAAGGCAATGGATCCAAAGAAAAACACCACCTCTGGATCTCTGCATAGTGATTAATGGATTTGTTCTTTGCTCAAAACTTTTCTGTCCTGCAACAACTTTAATTCCCAGCAAGAGAGCCGAGTTTATATTCCAGTGAATTTAAAAGCTATAAAATCAGATGTACCCTGATATACTTCTATACTTTATCCCAAATCAGGTTATGGTGGCAGTGTCACAACACCCGTCCTATATTATACCATATTAATCCCTCTATGAGAAAAGAAATATTCTGCTCCCATTAAAGTGGATCTTATTCATAGAAGTAAGCAACCAATAAAACATTTCTCAGCCATGCACACAACCTAAGAACTCCTTGAATCTATTAATGAAGCCGAGGAAGTGTAATATCAGCATACAAATAACGCTTCAACTCCATCAGATCTTTTTATAAGATCTGCAGAGAGCGAGTTCAACGGAATTTGCAAAAGTCTGATGTCTCAGAAGTAATTTTTCTTCCTCATCTCACTGTCCATGTACATGCCTCAGGATACTCCCGCTAGCCAGGAGAAGGCGAGGAGCACAGAGCCGGCAGGAATTCCTAGAGGCAGCACAACACGTGAAGTCCACAGATGATTGTCTCCTCTCTGCTGCTTTCTGCCTTTACATCTGTTCGCAGGAACTACCTGTCTCTGTCAGTGAGACTGAGGTAGAGCTGGTGGCAAGTTCTCTGCCAACGCCTCATTTTTTATGTCAAACTGGGTTTTCAACCAAGCAAAAGAGATTTGAGAAAAATTCGAATTTTTGTCTGAAAACGCAGATCTCCCAAAGAGCTCTTTCCCCTCAATTTCTGGCACTTTGGGGCTAAATAATTTTCAGGTTTGGAGAATAATGGGGTTTTGGGTTGGTAGAGGTCACTCTCCTGCTGGTGTCCATACAATACAGTGCTCTGAGCCACTCTACTTGGGAGGTTTCGGTGACAGTATCATCTTGTCTGGACCACGACTACTCTCATGAGTGTCCACATCCTGACTGGGGCCCCAAAGAGGTACTGGATAAGTTACAATTCTCAACAAATCAGTGAAAGACTCAACGACAGAAGCCGGGTTTGTCGATTCCGTTTTGGTGCCTCTTTGTCAGAGTGAAAACGTGTTGTGACTCACGTCCTGACCGCCAGCTGGACGATCCCCTAAGCAACACAGCGGTGCCAGGAATGTGGGGACATTCAAAGATCCTGCTGTTGGAATTGTCTTTAGAAAATAATCCCATGGCTGGAACATGAATACCTTTAATTAGGTTTTTTTAAAAAAAATGAGCCTTATCTGTAGCTCATTTGCATGATTTGCTCTCTCTCTTGAACGAGTCCACCATCCACAGCTGCACAGACTGAAAACTTACTTTTGATATTGTATTTTCTCAAAGCCCATAACCCTAATAATTCTAATAAATATAATTTGTGACCAGATCATCAATTTGTTTTCCTGCAGGAAAATTTCTTCTTTTATGCTGGTCTCTCTACTTTGCTGTGAATTGATCTCATTTGTTGAGTTACTTTGGATCAAAAGCCCAACATAAATAAATAACATGCAATGTGGTGTTCCTGTCTTATTAGATTTGAGGCCTCTGGAACTCAAAAAATAAAATTACGGTATTATTACATTTCTTATATTTCTAATGGTTTATTAAGCCAAGCAAAGGAATACTTTGGAACAAACTGAAGTTAATGTTTCGACCTGTCCTGCACCCAGGAAGAGCCGAGCATCCAACCATATAACACAAAGACTTCAAATTTCCTCTCCCGAGCTGCCTGGGGTAGCAGTCAGAGGAAAGGTCCGCTGAGATTCATTTCTCCCGCTCTCTTCACCTTCCACCTGCTTTGGCTATTGGTCGTGTGGGGCTTGTGAGATCCCCAGGGCAGAGCCTGTGTTCTGCGTTTCGCACTGTTTGCGCAGTGCCCAGCAGATGAGGTCTTCACCCTTGACAAAGGCACTACTGCAATGAAGCCAAGCAGCACTGCCAGGCATCTAAATGTTATTTTCCTCTTCACCATATGCTGCTCCTCCTTCCTCTAATTGAAAATAGGAGCAGAGGGTAATGTAATACAATTGCCTGTATGAAACATCTTACATGTCTTACGAGGGCTGAGGAAAGAAGATCCCAAATTTCCATATTCTTCAGTGTGGGCCTTGTGCCCACAGGGGGCATTGAAAACTACCTGCACGGTGCGCCAGCACTCGCCCGTATGACTGCCCTGTCCCAGCAGGGTCTTCTCAGGTTTCTGTCTCAGCTCTTTTGGAAAAGAACTTAAGCGGTGGGTGCCGGGGACTAAAAGCACCATGTGGAAATTTGTCCAGGTTGGACATGGGTTGCTGTAACAATGAAGGGCACTGAACCGGAGACTTCAGCACAGCGATTTCCTCTTACAGACCAGGAAAGGTCACTGCAGACAAACACAGAAGTATTCATGCTGACATCACCTTGCCCAGGGCTCTTAAATGGTCCAAAAAACCAGCAGTGTTTCATACTTGTATTGGGCGTACAGACCGAGGTCTCCAATGTCCACCGAGAGTAGGGGAATGTGGTAACTGATTTCACGGTGCGTTCGGAACGGATGAGGATTACAAAGAGTTAGAGTGCCCAGCTCCCTCCGCTGCGTTGGGATGCACCTTCTTAATTAATTTATCCTTGCAGGCACATCTCAGCCTTGTAGAGGTTCCTGTGCATGAGAAGTGGAAGGCAGGTACTGCTTTTGCGTAACAGCACTGACTTTGGAAGCCAAAGATAAGAACTACAGGTGAGGCTAAAAATACCTGTGTGAACCTTCTCAAGAGAATGGAATGTAGCAGACAAAGGCACAATGTTTACAGCCAAATGCTCTTTCCTACACTTAAGGCAAAATTCTAATTTCAGTGAAAGCTATGGAGAAATTCAATTTATATGGAGTCAAGATTTCACCCTTACTTCTTTTCTCCAGTACTATGTCTTCACGTAAAAGCAGAAATTAAATTCAAATGGTCCTTATTTGATGTAAAGAAATATTTTGAGCTTTTAGAGATTTTAGAGATCTGAGATTTTAGAAAGCCCTCACTATTAGATTTTGCACACACATCCTGAAAAGGGGCATGTTAAAAATTTCCATAGAAAAACAGATGGATATTTTTCTTTCAACGGGGGCCAAGCCTAACAGACTAAATTGTAGCATAGGGCTCATAGGGCTCTTTAAAACACACATGTTCATACATATGCATCATCATACAATCACGCTGCAATCCAGAGCACAGAATATTATTTATTGCGTTGGATAGTGTAGGACCAAAAGGCTGCCAAGAATGGTGCCCCTGGTGTCAGGTAATGCAGACATGCAAAGCAGCAAGTGGTCTCTACCCTGAAGAAAAAAACAAGAATTATTTTTACATTCCCTTTCTTGAATCCAGAAAATAAAAAATTAAGTAAATACACTGAGCCGTAATAAAGAAAAGAAAATCATGCTGTAGGGAATAAGACTACTGCACAGAACGGTATTACAGACCTTTTCCATCACTCACTAAATTAGCCTCATCCGCTAGCTGCTTTAGCAAGATGCTGTAATTTAGAAAAGTTACTCGATAATTGCACACGCACAGACCTTCGTTTGCCTCCCCTGTGCTCATGCATTACCATGAAGGCTTTAATTACAAATGAACATGTATTATTATTGTTACAGGTTTCACAACTCAATGCACAGTGAGAATGGGGCGCGCTCAGCAAACCTCTAAACGGTATTTCCTTCTGTCTGCACCCTGGATCTGCGCTGTGTATAACCACAGGAAATACACAGGGAAAATGTGACTATTAGTTTCCTTGCTCCCAAAGCTACAAACCCCTGCAAGCTTCACATTTATTTTCATAAATCTGCTGTGACATCAGAGCGGTCCCAGATTTACTTTACTGAGGGGGGAACTGATGCCCGCAGGACTGGATCAAAAGAACAATTTAATCCTTGACGTCTCAGAATAAGGACACCATATTTAGTTTTCCTGTTCTTGAAGGTTTTATCAGTCCCCAGCACGGCTCTCACTGACTTTGGCTGAAGCTAGAAGTGATGAGCAGGTCTGCAAGTTAGACTGATCTCTGTACTCTTCTTCAGGTGTTTATTGCACCAGACTCTCTTATGGAGGTTTCCAAAAGCTCTGTTTGCCTTTGCTGTTCTGTTGTCTGTCTCTTTGTGGATCGTGGCGTCTGCGGAGATGATGCTCCCCAGAGAGCTGAGCTGCTGCACCGACTGCAGCTCTGACTCGCCGATGGTGATGTGGGGATGATGGTAGTCATCTTGTGGTGCGGGTTGGTAGAGAACTACTGTGCTCTGTTTGACATCAGC
>NW_010432609.1:40866-45670 GCF_000710305.1 Buceros rhinoceros silvestris | reverse complement strand
ACCTTCGGATCACTCTCCTCATCACTATTTGTATTAAGATTTGGGGTTTCTCACAGGCAGCGAAGAGAGAAGGGTGCCCAAGCAGAAAGAGAGAAAAGGTGCCTGTGTGACAACACAGACTCACCCCTCCATTTTGTAAACGAAGGGGTTTTATCTCCATCATCTCAAAGCTAACTGTTAGATCTAGGAGTCAGTTACGGGGAAGAGGTGGGAAGAAAAGTCTAATTTGCTGATTTATTAAAATATGTTAATGCTTTACACTGTGAATCTTGAACAGGATGTGTGTGTAGGCAGTTGTTTGCATCTGCACAATGTCCTATTCAGGGCTGAACGGAGCAGGAAGGTAGGCGCTGGGTGTGTAGGGGGGAGGTGGGTATTACGTGCAAAAAGCAGCTTGTACTTCCAGAAAATTCAATGTTCTTGTTCTATTGGCTGCTTTCAGTACATTTATACTGCCAGACAGCTCAGTATTGCACTTCATGCCCAGGTGACCACTACCTGGAACAGCAGTGTAGATGTAGCACTTAAGGCTGGCTCAATTTTGGTCTCTGAGGAGCTTTTTGGGCTTTGCTTGTCCAGAGCAGAACTTCTATATCCTGTCTGTGGGCTCCTTCTTCACTCAGAAAAGAAAATATTCAGTACTGCCCTCTCAGCTGCAGTCAGTTGGGGATGCCAAAATGAGGTATTAAATGCTGCATATTCTATTTGTTGGCATAGGCAATCGATACGACAGTGTATGTGAGTAAAATCTCAAACATAAATACTGTCATCCCACCCCACACATCTGTCAGGCTCTCTCAAGCCACACTGAAATAATATGACATCAGTGAACCGGTTCACACTGGGAAAGTTTCCCTCCTGTCAGCAGAAGAAACCACCGCCAAGGTGTTTCAGTTATTTCTGTGACTTGTTTTTTCAGCCAAGGATCAGATTTTAGAGCTCCTGGCCGCAGCTTGACAGGCAGGAACAGTGACGATGTGTCAGATGGCATCCTTACCTCCGGCTGTGGTCTGGTGAACTTCGGGAGGGCTCAGCTGGGCACTGGTGGGACACCGCATGACCTGGTTTTAAGGTCTTCAGAGGAAATTTAAGACACGACTTTTGCTTTGGGAACACCGGCACAAGCAAAATAAGACTGGTAAGGTAGCAGTTTATTCTCCCCTCAGATGTTCTTCCCTCAAGTTACACAAAGAAATTTAAATTCAAGAATGTCATTTTCAACTAAAAATCATTTTCAAAGCGGTATCTGAAATGCTCAGTGATGAGTCAACATTCTTTTTCAGTTTGGTCCAAGAACTTGATACGTCTTGTTTTGATGCTTCCCATTCAAAATGTTCCTGAACACTTTCTAAAATGACGGGAAAAAAACCCGTAATTTTAAAGCTGAGTTCCAGTTACGGACAAACACACAAAAACATTGAAACTTGTCACAGTGAACAAGCTTTGGGTTGTGCTTTTTATTAGCTCAGCTGCTGCTGTCATCGGGTGTAAGATCAGTGAGGATTATGGAGTTGTCTTGCTCAGGTAAATGAACTTTATTAATTGAACTGAGGAATAATTAACAAGCCTAGAAAAAGAACTAACAATTGCCAGAGAAGATGATGGAGAATTTAACAATCTCAGGACATACAAAACAATTTGTACTTTCAAATTCTTTTATTTTTCTCATAATACTTCTGCTGACACTCAGTTGTGATGAAGGATGCGTTTACCCCCTGCCCCAACAAGTGTCACCTCGAAAAGACTCAGCTCCCAGTCTTTAATGAGAAGCTTGCAGAAGGAGTGGTGGGGCAGGTGTTGGTGTGAGATGTGAGACTGCTTTATTCCTGCACAGACCACTTCTCTGCAAGCCACTTGCAGAAAGCTGCTATTTCCACCTAGAGCCAGGAAAGGCTCAGAAGAGATTTCATTCCTAGAATGACCTTCAATATGAAATGCTCCATGAAACATGCCTTCTGCTGCGTGATAATTGCTCATTTCAAAAATGTCCCTTCTAGGTCTATCGGTGTCACTGAACTTAACGGAGAGTGCTCAGGGTCACACTGTAAATGTGATACACGTCCAAAACGGAAAAATGCCTCTGCGGCTTAAAACTGCAATTAAGAGTCTGATCCTGCCGCACAGACAGTTTCTTACCCATGCCAAAGAGACGACGTTAGCACCTTCCACTACATTTCCTAATTTCTGATTGCAAGGAAAATATATGGGGATGACCCTTGTTCTGAGTTAATTCTGCACTGTGCTGCTAATGTCACCGCTTCTGGGCAGCGGGAAGCTGGTGCAGTCGAGTGGCAAACACTGGTAGAAAATAACTACATGTTTTCTTATCTCCTGGCTTTTGGGAGTCTTGTGATGTTTGTGCATTTGGGACCTGACTTCTCACAGACTGAGAGGTTCCTTCTGAACCCCGAGGATGGTCCTGATGCATTTTTACTGTGCTGGGACTTCATTTTGAGTGGCACGATTCTCTTTGGAACCCTTTGGATCCCCATCCTGAAAAGCCTCCTCAGAAGAGTCAGTGGGACTATTGAAACAACAGTCTTCTTTATGATATTTTACTGTATTTGAACATTTGCATCATGTCTGAAAAAGGCTGAAAGATGGGTGATGTTTGCCTGTGTTCTCCTGTCAGGGGCCCTGCAAAATTTCGGTGCCAGAAAAGCCCTTCCCGACTGCAGGCTTTTTGATGATGACCCACAGCTGAAAGGGATCCCACAAGTTCCCTGGTTCCATCACCCCCACACACTTCTCCTTGGACCCACCAATCCCAGGTTTAAAGTCCCTCCGTCTGCATTAATACGAATGATGCAAATCCACGAATCATATAATCACACAGAGAAGCAGTGTCAGGCCGAGCAAACCCACCCCTGCCCTATCTCGAGGGCAGTAGGCTTCTGCCATGGGGTGCGTGAGCCACACTCTGGATTTCATCGACTGTGCTGGCTTCACGACTAACCACTCCACACCCTTTGAACTGCCCCAGCATCCCAGCCGGCCTCCAGCTGCCAGTCCAGAAGGCTGTGGGTTTCCTGCAGCTCCTGCATCAATCCCAGCACCTCACTGCCCACTCCACGGCCATGTCCCCTATGCTGAGATGGCCACATACAGGCATCTGAATCAAGCCCCAGATAACCAGGGACTAGAAGGGGAGCCTAGACTAGCAGGCATCTCCACTTAGGTGGATTAAATTTAAACTGAATCCCATCCTTATTTTTTGACCCTTATGTTTGTGCATCACCCTTGGAAAATAGGAGCTCATGCAACTTAAATACCAGGAAACAAGTGTGCTACGCAGGACGTCCATCTTCTTCCAGATTATATGGTTTTTAAGCGGCTGAAGTAGAGATACTATAGACCAAAAGATGTCATTCATTCACGAAAACACAGAAAGCAGAAGAGGAAGTAGGCTTCTGTTTCCATGGACGTTCTCCTGAGGGCACCACAACCGGCAATGCTGCCTTGGTTTGTGATGTTCTGGGAGAAGCAATATCTTACTTTACATACATGGAGTTTTTAAGCCTTCCGGGAACCCTCATGGTCACATAGGATGTTCCGACCTCCCGCGTCACACCGGCCATGGCTCCTCCCCACAGAGCAGTTCAAGCACACAGCTTCTCTTTCACGTTTTGCATATCCTTGTGGAAGACAAAGACTTTCAAACTGCCTTTAAAACAAGTGGAGAACTTACCAGTATTACGTCCATTAAGTTGTTTCAGTGCCAAGGTAGTTTTTCTGTGGGGTTTGGGGGTTTTTTTTTGCCTTTTCTGCTTCAGGATTCTATTCCCAGCAGTATCTTCCCTGTGTAGTTTTCCACAAACTCCTCTTAAATGAACTTAAGAGTTTAAGAGAACCTTTCTCTGGATAAATTCAATATTTCCATCTTCTGAGGTCTCTTTCTCAAAAGGACATTCTGAAAACCTCAGCCATGTCTTCTCATACTTCTCCAAACATTTCTATTTTTTTCAACAACCTCTTTTAAGGTTGGACACAGTACAGTGTCACCAAATAAAGCTGCCTCCTGGATATTGTCCTACTCCTACAGTCAGGATCCAATTTTCCCTGTTACCTACTGACTGACTAAGAATCTCCAGCAAACGACTTTGAAAGTCATTCACTGGAGAAGTCCTATAAGTCCTTTACTACATTCTGCACATGTAATCACCATCACCCTATTACTGAGAAGGGAAAAAGTCATTTAATGAATTCAACAGAATTTATCATACTGTATTAATATTAAACATACCATATTAATATTAAATGAGACAACGCTATGTCTAAATTTTCTTTTTCTCTCTTTTTCCTCTGTGCTTCAAGCCTTCTAACACAGAACAGAAATGGGACTGGAAAGCAAACGAGCAGATATTCACGGCTGTGTTAATTGGGCTCTGTGTCTCCCTGCTACAGCCAGACACAACACCATTTACAGCCAGATGCTAAGAATTAATTGTATCTTGTGGCTGACTGGAAACCAGCAAGAAGTTTCAAACGCAAGCAGAACTGGCATGCCGAGGTTCTCCCTTTCATACGTCATCTGACAACAGATTGGAAAAACTTCTGCCTTTCCCACCAAGAAGCTAATTAAAATAAGGGGAAGAGGGAAAGACACTCCTCAGAATATGTCCTGGCATTATGTAAATAACGAGAGAAAATAAACCTCTGTGTTTGCACTTGGGGAAATAACAAAAAGCTGCCTATTCAGCGCCAGTTCCTCTGGCCTCAGATGCTCTGGGCCAGGACTGCTTCTGAACCAGCTCCCCTTGCACTTAACACCCAGTTTAACCAAGCTTAATACCATTAATTGCCA
>NW_010432609.1:19402-40761 GCF_000710305.1 Buceros rhinoceros silvestris | reverse complement strand
CAGCAGGAGAGGCAGATCCTCTGTGCCTGATCACCACCTACTTCCCCAGGCGCCTGGCCCGCAGGTAGGAAATGCTCATTACCAAGCACATGCTGATCACTGGAATACTACAGGATGGAGCTTCACTCTGGTCCTTTACGCCCTCCACCAGCCCATTCTTCAGTAGTTAGGACAACTTTCCCCTCTTCGTGATGCAAGGACAAGGCAACCCCCACCCCCCGGACTGCAGTCTGCAGTGAAACAGCTCTTTGGTGAACGGAGCAGCCCTGTTCTAAAATTGTTGACCAGGAAAACAGAAGAACGTCAGCTGCCTAACATTGCGTAAAAGAATGATTAATGACAGTATTTGAGCTATTTTCTTGCAAATGAGGTTATTTTGAAGGACACATTAAAATTAACTTTCTTCACTTACTCCATCTTTAGGAATTAATTGCAGCTCCAGAAGCAGGAGATAAAAGCCTGTGAAAACTACAGAAGATCTCAACAGAGTGGCCACAAGCCCAAACCACTTACCAGAATGGAAGCCCTCAAGCTGCACGGTAGGGTGAAAAAACAAGGTGAAGGGTAGCTATACAGATGGCAAAGCTAGAAAGATCGCTGGACCATTGCTCCTGCGGCAATATCCTGGGGAATACGCTGAGGAGCAGATTCCTCTGGGTTAACGAGGGGACTTGGGAACCATCACGGGCAGCAGGAGCTTAACCCAGAGCAGCAGAGATAGCAACAGCAAAAGGAGCACCAGTGCGGATCTCAAGCAAGAGCTGCACTGCTCAAACTGAGCCCTGAAGGAGACTGTGAGGGGTACGTGCACCAGCACAGCGTTGCCATGCTGGAACGGCTCTCGTTGCACTGTTCATTTTGTTCATCCCCTCAGGTCTGAGGGGATGAGCAGAAAATGAAACACTTTTGTCCCCAGCACCCCCAGACCTGTTACAGGTCAGACACTGGGCTCAGACTCACACAGTTGCTTCCTCCTCGCCCACCAATGCCTGTACCTTACAACCTCCCAACGCAAAGTTATGACCTCTCTCCTGTCCCCAGATACCACAGAATATGCAAAAGTATTTTGCCAATTTGCACGTGCCATCTGACCTCCGCATGTGAGAGAAAAGACCTCAGGAGAGGTGGTGTTTGTGGCAGCAGAGGAGCGTGGCACGTAACAAGACCTCATGTTCAGAAGATGCCTTCTAGGAGGACCAGTTCCCCACCTCCCAGTGACAGCTCAGCACTGTCAACACTGCCCCATCAGCTGGCTAGACATGGTTCCCACACAGGGGCCGCTGCAGTACCAACCCCCGAAGAAGAAAACCCTTCAGAGGTCAGACTCCAAAGTGCACAGGGAGAGGAAAATTCAGACATATTGTGCAGGATCTGAAAGAGAAGAGGGAGAACACCAGCAGGAGATAGATCCAGGGGCTCCAGCTATGGTCATCAATGAGCACAGATAGTATCAATGCACAGCAGGCCTGAGACTACTTGTGAGTGCAGGAATGACTCAGCCAGTCCCACAGCAGAGACCGTGCAGCTGATATATCCTTTGCATAGAAGATAAAAGCTTACGAAAAAACCTACAGACCCAGTGACAAAGGGAAAATCTAATGCGGGCTCTGACTGCAAGAGAAGAAAGGATCCAGAGGAAATTTTGTCATTCGATGGATGAAAAAAACCCAGCAATCTACCCTCTTTAGAGCCACTTTCAGAGAGATTTAAAGGCTTTGAAAGAGAGGGGTAGACAGAATTCATATCCAGGCCTGACAAACTGAAAAGATCAATAAGCTGGACCTATACTTTGGGTGCTTGGAGAAAAGACTCAAGTGGTGATTTTATTCTGAGAAGAGGACCTTTAGATGTGGACAGCCATGCTCCTTGCATGCCTGAGAACGGTATCATCTCCGACTACCTGCATCAGAAGAGATTTTAAAGTCATGGTGAATCACATCTCTAGATGATGAAACTGCATGGACAGAGGAGTAACAGGAAGTGTTAGATCAGGAATAACAACATTAATGAGACGGACACCTCTCCGTTTTATTGGCAGATGAGCCTGGAAAATAAGAGGTACCAGCAGAAGCACTCACAAGATCACTATCTCAAACAGCATCAGAACTTGACATCTTCCACCGACTTCCATCTAATCCCTGCCAAATGTCTTTGCCCCAATCTCGTCCCAGCTCAAGTGGGTGTTTAAACACAGTCTTAATATTAAAGCATTAAAGTTCAAATGTCTAAAAGCATCTCTTTAACTAATAGATGCATGTCTGACTGTTTGTGCCATTTGGTTTCCATGGCCCTTTTAAGAAGCCACCCAAGGGCAGCAGGACTTAAAGACATCCTCATTTCCCTTGTGGGCTGGATCTGGGCACACGTTACATGCATTGCGGAGTTTTGCTAACCTAAACCCTTAATCTCCTTGTAACTCGCTCCCAATCTCAAAGCCGGTGACAGTAATGTTTTCCTTCACCCACCATTTGTCTGTCTTGCTAATTGCAGTTTCTTTGGCTCTAAAGTCTTCAGTTGCAAGGACTACAAATTCCCTAGAGCAAGAATTGTATCTCATTATCTGTTTTAATAATGCATAACAAAAGATTGGCAATATCCTAGTACAAAAAGCAAGATCAAACAAAGAAAAATACTCTTTAACAAAATTAAACCCTTCTCCAATGTACATTCCCTGTTCCTCAAAAGATCAAAACCAAATGGTTTTTAAAATAATACATTCAATCTTCCCAGAAACTATTTAATCTTTTGTTCTGAACAGCAAGAGCTGGCATATGTGTTATGCTGTTGAATGGGAGAGAAACTCTAAGATGCTAGCCATAAACTGTTTATCTTCCCAGTAAATTAGAATCCTCAAATCTACTCCTTTCCCTTGCCTTTCTGAACAGCCAGGAAATGTTTCTCACCAGAATGTGCTACTCAAGGAAGAAGCAACAGCTCTTAAAAAACAGAGAAGTCCTCATGAATTCTGCAACATATCTATTGGTAATGCTGACTCACGATGCGTTTACAAGCCGTGTACGTAGCATTTAATATGCAACACTCAAAAGTACCAATGTGTGTATTGAAACAAAAGGGAAAAACAGAAGATTCGACTGAAAGTTGAATTCTGATGTTTTTCTCAAAACGTACCCAGCATAAAATCCCCTAAAAGATTTTCAGAGTCTCAGTCCGAGCACAGGGGATTCAGATCTGCTTCTTTTCAGCAATGCATTCTTCCAGGAGACCAACCTCCTCCTCAACTCTGTCTAAAAGGTCCTGATTCTCTTCCAGCGAGTCATCAGTTCAGGTAACCCTCCTTGGGGCCACACAGCAGGGTACTGTAACGGTACAAGTGAGGCATGGACACTGGTCTGGGTCCAAGCAGTCCTCCTGTGCTTGTCCAGATGTGCCTCCTCTTTCCTTGCCTGCTGCCACTCTCTCACCTACAGAGATCCTTCTTTTCCTCTACCCTGCACCAGCAATCTCTCTCTGTTGAGCCATGATGAGTGAAAAACTATCATCTCCCCAAATAAGAGTGATGATTTCTCTTTTTAAATTAAATTAACTTGGGATGCAATTTGCCAGCTCAGTTGAGTATCCAAGCCTTTGGGAGGGGGCATCTCTAGACATGATAGAGGGGATTTTGCCACTTCACTCACAGTTGTGGTTTCAAGGCTCCCAGCTCCTGAAACGCCCTGATCTTTGTGTCCAGGAGCACTGGCAGGGCTGAGCCCTCTGCCTGCTCTGCACCGTCCTTGTACAGGTGAGGACACGGTCTCAGAGTTAATACTCCTTAACACTAACGTTGACTAAGAATATACTATTTCCCAATGCAAACACACCATTTCCTGACACTCCGTGTCAAACTGAGTCAGGCATCAGAGTCATTATTGCTCTACTTAATGCCTCCCACCCGGGTTGCCTGTGACTCAAGCTATGGAAGTACCCATGCAATAGGAAAAAAACTGGGGCACAGAGACTGAGATGTGCAAAGAGGCGTGAGAAAGGCTGCTCCTCTCTTCCCAAAAGCCATAGGTGAGGTGTTTATAACCCTTTCCCCCCTGTCAAAACTGTAACCTGTACAAACTGTCCAAACCCACCGTATGAGCAATTCAGATACCGAGTTTCAATTGCAGGAGTCAGCATTAGCTGCTGTGCTGCCTGCCAGCACACAGAGCTCGAAAAACACGCTTCCACTCATACCTGCTTCACGCAAGCTTGGAGGGACCTGAGGAGAATAATTTTGTCTTTCTGTTGCACACTAAACTCCTTTGAAAAGCACTTTGGGAAACCTTGCAAAGGAGGGTTATATAAAAGCTAGAAATTATTATTATCTTCATTATTATTATTTTTATTACTCCTACTAGAAGTCCTCCAGACAGGCTTGATAGCACTGCATAATACAGCTCTGAGTAGTCAAAAAGAGGTTTTACACCAAGAAATATCTCTAAAGGAAGCTCAGCGATGAAATACCTAACTGTCACATTTTGCTCTACCATTGCAAGATTGCACAGAGCACAGAGAATATTCATTAATTAATTCCCACACCAGCAGGAGGGGAGGAACTGCCATTTCAGATCAGCCCTTAGGTCTCCGTAGTTACAGCATCTCATCTCCCCCAGGAGAGTTCAGAGGAAGGGATAAGGAATCTCACAGATGCCCAGAACAGAGGAATCAAACCTCAAGGAAATTCTCTTTCTAACCTTATGTTATTTGGCAGCTAAAGCTAAAGGGATGAGGCACTGCTCCTCATCCGAGGCAGACAGGTGGCATCACGTTGACTGGGTGCTGAAGGAGGCAGGGATACTAATTTGCCTAAGGCTTTAGGGTCTTATTTATATTGAGGAAACTCCCTACAACGTGACCACATCAGTGGGAAATCCGTAATGCAGCCGTCGGCACTGGCTCAGGGCAGAGCTTAAATTGCTGCAAACCCCACCAGTGTCTGTTTTCAGATTAAAGACATCACCTGTATGTGCAGACTGCCTTAGGGGTGGCACGAGTGACAGCTCCCAGTACCAACACCTTTTGCTCAGCAGTGCACCAGGCTGCGGATCCCTGCTTGATCAGCCAACATCTCTGCAAAATCCTGGTCTCATTGTGTAAGGCTGTGATTCAGATGAAGCTCATGTTGTGATATACCCTATTGTAAGAGTGATCCAAAGAAAATCACTCACATGGGGAGAGCATCCCCCTTCTCATCGTTCCTGTAACTCACGCTGCACAGCTCTGCAGCCACGAGCAACAGGCTGGGCTGCCACAGGGAAACCCCTCTGCTCTCGTCACAGAGTTATGGCTGCCCGTGACAAGCAGATGTATCTTTAGCATTGGCTCAAAGATGCTTGTGAGGCTGTCTAAATAATTAATTTTTAAGAGCCTGCCCCTTTCCAAGGCAGGCTCCAGCGAGAGCTGCCTCCTGCAGCGAACAGCCCGTGGTCCCCACAGCGCCCAGAACTCATATGGAAAACATGCCCTGAGACTCAGGCAGCTCGTCACACCAGGCATAATGAGTAAATTCCTCTGCCTGAGGCAGACCATTGTCTCATTTTGCTCCTACTGTCTGCAGTACTGCTGCTGCTTTGCTATTTGCACAACAAACAAAGCCCTGAGCTGCTCGATGCGCTGGAATCGATAGCGCTCTTTGGCAGGCAACGCAGTGATGCACGGTAATGAAAGCTAAAAGAAGATTACTGGGGCTTCCCAGGAAAACAGAGAGCTATTCTATCACCATTAGGACGCCACTGGTAAAGAATTGTGAACAATGCAATCATAATTTCTTCACTGAGTCTGTGAATGCAGCTACAACACATCTATTTTCAAATGACAGAGCATCTTCCACGCTCTTACTAAACCCCAGACGCTTCCAACCAGACCAGCTGCATTGCACCCATTTCACAAACGACCAAGTTTGGAGTCAAAGAGGTGACCTTCTAAGGTCACAAAGGCCGTGTGATGGCAAAAGAAAGTTCTCCACCTTGGCTGAATTTCTAACTGAGCATTCAAACGTGGCCAGCAATTCCACATGTGGCACTGCAGCCTCTCCCCCCTTAAAAACCACCAGATCTTCTCAGAATCTTTCGGTGATCCAAAAACAGAGGCTGTGTCTGCAGCTGGTTAATAAAATCCTGGGCAGTGTCCTCAGCCCTTTCCATGGTGCGCTGCAAAGCCGTTACCAGCAGATCCCAGAAAGACAAACAGCTTACTGGACAGCAAAAACATCCAAAGTGAAAAAATTAAGTAAGCAAGTTGAATTGATTGAGGAGGACATCGCCTCCTAGCTGACTGCAACCTAGACTAAGTTCACAGGAGAAAAAAGCCCCACCAAGCGAGCTCAGGGGGTTGATTTTGAAAAACTTAGCTGCAGCTACCTCTTCCTTCGGGGAGGTTTTGCCTGCCTCGTTCCAGGCAGTCCATTTTCCTGCCGACAGTGCCTGCACAGCTACATGGGAGGGAAACCCCCATCTGCTCCCCTTGGATTTACACTCAGCCGTGAAAAATGACTTTAGCTTCAACTTTCTGCTAGGAGATGCATGTAGAAAATGAGGTCAAAAAGGCTCACTTTAAATTATTCATTGTGAAAAATTCGCCCTGGCTTTTCTAAGCCTGTGCAGCCAAAGAGGAACCACCAGCTCCCCAGAGCCAGGAGAGCTGATCCGTGCGTTTGCTCTGCTGCCTATAGCTCTGCTTTATATGAGGGACGACGAACATGGCACCACAGCAGGAGTGTGGGAGTGGGGAGATCTGGATTAATCTGTTCCAAGCACCAACTGTCTCCCTGTGTCAGCCTGGGAGAGTCAGAGGCATTGATTTGGAGATCAGAAGGGACTGGCTTGATGCTGGAAAAATCTCCGCAGCAAAATCTCTGATCCACGCAACGTGAGGGATCAGACTGACTGATCATCGTGGGGGGAAGGCAACAAAATCTCCGAGGGACTATTAGGATCATCTGCCCTGATTTCATGATGTAATGCAAAACTGAGCACACACATTTTCTGGAACCCATTCCATTATACTTGGTTAAACGGAATGGAAAGAGAGCTGTTCTCAGTGAAAAGGCTTTTCACTGGCAGACAGCGTTTGGAAGCACCTCCTCGGTCCTAGCAGCTAATCACTCTCCCTTTAAACACACAGACCTCCCCTTCGGTTCAAACCCTATTGACGTGACCTTGCCTGTCCCTCCGTACAAAGGCCTCGCTCCCCACACCTAGTCTGGTTTTTCTGCAGCACAGTCCTTCTCCCCTTACTGGGGGAGATGATACACCAGCTGTGGAAAGACGTGAGAAAAACTTCAGGCAAAAAGAAATGTGGACAGGAAAACAACATTCGGGCGCTGACGGAAGCCAAAAAGTTTTAAGTCGGTTGGTTGCTGCGCTTTTGGTGCAACGCTAGGAAGGACAAAGGGCATGCTCACAGAAGGATGTGCTGGGCTGGGGAACACGGGGGCCGTAAAATCAAGTGTGTGTAATCTGCAGCAGAGATGCTGTTTGTGCTGTCACACACACTCATCTGGTCTGCTGGCTGTTTGTGTAGGCTCGCTCTTCTTTCAGCTGTCCTCCTCGTTCCAGAGAGACTGACTGACTCTCTTGTTTTCCTCTGGCTCCACGTACTCTCTTACAAGCACCTTAAGTGACACAACAACCCAATTTCCGTTGATCCATCCAAGCCAATGCTACGTCTGCAGTTTGGTACTCAGCAGCTGCTTTGGTACAAGCAGGGAAGTTACTGATCTCCACTGGCAAATTGCAAAGGGTCACTCAAATACCAGTAACAGCCAGGGTCCCGGAAGCCCCACAAACCCTCCACGTCCCTGGGTGACAGTCTCATAATTATGCCATTGAGTGCTCTTACTAATCTTGTTTTAATGTATTTTTGTACACGTATATGCTTTCCTCTCTGCCTAGATCGTCTTATTTTGAGCATCAAGCCAGATGAAGTCCTAAATAATAAACAGATAGAAAGATCTCATTGTCTTGGAAACCACCTTTTACTCACTTTTGCCTACATCCACTTTTTGGAGACCCAGACCTAGAAGACACTGATTACAGGGATGTGCCTAATTTGGTTAACCTACCCGCAGGTTTTGAGGAGGCCCCCTCACGCACCTTGAGGTGTTAAAGCTGAAAGCAAGTAAAGCACAAGTTGAGTGCTTTACAGAGCTGGCATCCAAACACTAATATCAGCAAACACACAGACTAGTCCTAGGGGTTACAGAGGGCTGTACCTGTCTTTTAAATTATTTCAGAGTAAGTATTTCCTGTAGAAGGATGTTTCCTAAATGAGACACAAGATAAAGGAAAGCAGAATCAGAAAAGTTCTTCCAAGTATAAATGTTGAAGAAATAATGTGGAGTCTTGACTTTGCCCAGCATCCAGAAATGTTCCCCTACAGGGTATATATATTAATTTATAAATCAGATAATGAGCGTCATCAGTACAGACCACAAAATGGGGGTGGACAGGCAAAGGCGGTATCAGTCCTGCACCGAAAGCCACCGGTCACATCAGCGTCAGCCTCACAACCTTTCAGGCTTATACTCTGGGAATTGGAGCCTGGTCTTGGAGGGGAGGGAATGTCCCCAGTTTCAGTACACCAAATGAACGCCATTCGTTTCAGCAGAGCTGAAGAAATTTAATACCCTCTGGAAGGCACAACTGTGCATGAGGTTGGGCTTTTGCATCAAATTGAGAGCGAAGGAAGGAGGGGGAGAAAATAATGCCATAATCATGGCCACCAAATCGGCTTTATTTACTCTCCTGGAACTACATAAATACCAGTCCGCAGTCAGCTAAATGCATCGCCTGCTCAAACATTTTTATAAGCATGAGATTTACTCAGCTGTACCCCTAACTTAAGAGGCCAATTATTGATAAGAACACACTGTCTACACCAGGATTAAGAGCTAAACATAGGTTTTCATAAAAACGCATCGAGAAATTAAAAAGCTACACAGTTGTTGTTGGTAATAGTATGAAGGCAATGCTGAGACAGCAGCTCGGATCAGAAACGAGCATGCCAGGAGCTGTGTAAATAGAGGACAGGGCAATGTACAGCAGAAGGGGCTCAGAATACCAGGACAGGAAGAAAAATATGGGGGAGGGACAGCAGGTAGCAGGAAGAGCTGCAAAGAGAGATGCAAATGCCATCCAAGTGTTGTGAGTTGTCTAATCATGGGTTTCTTTCTGAAGTGGGTTAACCAGAAAGGGTGTGGGTGTTGCTGGGAAGGCAAAAGGGCAGCCCGAAGGGTGGAGGGGCAACGCTGAGTTAGGAAAGACCACAAGGAAGGAAGTGGGATTACCAGCAAACAGGAGAATTGAAGTGAACTGTTGGTCGGGAGCTGAGCTAAGGACAGTCACCTTCCAGCCCAGAAAGCCTTACGGGAAGACACACACCCATGCAGAGGTCAGAAGATGGTGTTTGCGATTTCTCACCAGCCCACAGACGGGATGTCCTCGGAGCCCGGGGAGGGTCCAGCTAAGATCCCACAGGCTCTTGCACACCCCCAGGTGCTTCATTCCCATTTTTAAGCCTTTTTCAAGCTCTCAAGTCTCTGAGCCTGGCAACGCTTCTGCTTACTTAGCAGTTGCTTTTCCTCCCTCAGCTGTCACACTCTTTTCATGCCCTCCCAAGGGTGCTTTCCTCATCTTCCCTTATGTCCTTTCTGCTCTGTTCAGCAAGCCCTAACTCTCACCATGCAGCTTCTCTTCTCATCACGGAGAGGAGGGAGGTTCATCACAAGGTACACACGTTGCCTTCTGCTCCTGGCAGCAGGAGGGTGCTTGAACTATCGGATAAGCTGGGTATCTGCTCATACCTATGATGTAAATCACCTCCAGCTACCAGCACCTCAAACCCAAATGGACTGCAGTTTGGAGGGAAAGTTAGGAATCTGCCTTCAGTAACGTGAGAAAGTCTGTAAGTGCTGGAACTTGAGCAGGTCACTTAATTTCTCCAGCTTTGCCAGTGCCGCTCTGCAGAGGCAAACGGAACCGAGATTTGCTGCCTCTCCACACTTTGCTCACGCTCCTGGGTGATCACCTGGTATTCCTGGAGGATGAAATGTAAGCGCACCCTCTCCAAACAATCCACTGGAACACAGTTTCCTGGCTGGGGCACAGGCCTGGTGCTCAGCTCCTGTTCCAGCTGAATTATCTGTCCCACCCATCTTTAGAGCATCATCCCCTGACTAAAGTTTGGTAGAGACAAGGGCTCCCTAAAATGATCCCGAAATTTGTCTGCCACAGGGTTACTAGGACTTGGAGACAGGTTAACCTTCCCTACAGAAACAGGAGCACAAGGTGTGGGTGATAGGAGCTCCGGTACAGCACGCTGACTGAGGCACTCTGTCTCTCACCTGCCACCAATGAAAAGAGGCTTAATTTTTTACTGATCTTCCTCCCTTTGTCTTAGTTGAGAGTGTGCTGGGGCTTTTTGGTACAAAGGAGTATATAACTATGTGCAGCACCAGCTTCAGAGAGTCTCAGCTTGTTTCCCCACTGTGTCACAGCACTCGCTCCTGAACCTGGTACATCAGGGAACATCTTACTGGACACCTCTTGGCTCATGTCATCTTGAGTGTCCCATTTGGGGACAAATATCAGTCTCAAATGACTTTCAGGGAACAAATCAGAGGATGACAGATTGTCATTTTAAGTGATTTCTAAGACATAAGGCAGTGGACACATAATTATGCACCGTGCTGATCACCGTGCGCTGTATGAATGCAGCATTTAACTTATTCATTTGCATGTGCATTAATCCACATTATGTATGAAGAAGTGGTACTGGCAGAGACAAATTCAGCATGCAATACAATGGCTAAATTGTTTAAAGAACAGGAATGTTTATCATTCAGTTCCCTATGTGCAAGACTGGGCTGTTAATAATTGGTTTCCTACCTCCAAAAGAGCATGCATGTTAATTAATTAATAGTTGCAAAGCACTTTGAAGTTGCAAAGCACCATAAGAAAGCTACCCATTATTATGTACAGTAAATGTACTTCTAAATGAAATCATTTGCCTATTTAAAATCACTCCCCTCCCCAAATCCCTTAAAATCTCTTATCCGTAATATCAACTAGGATCTAATGGAAAAAAAAAATGTGTGTTTAAATATTAATTTGGAGATTCAGGAGCAGCACTGGTTTGCCACCCCCAGTGTGCCAAGGATAAGATGAAGTGGCATATTCCAGTCCACGTACAAACAGCACAGTTAGTTGTGTAAGCCAGGTACCACAGACAGAGTAAAGATAAAGGTGTACAAGAGATGAGAGACTCCAGGTTTAGATTGCGTTAATCTGGACCAAGAGACTCAGGTTTAACTAGCAGTTCTGTGGTGAATTTCTGTGACCTTGGCCGTGTCTCATGACCTACAAGCTGGAATGCATCAGCCAACTCACTCAGCTGCAGCCTCCAACAGCAAAGGCATTGCGTAAGTAAGCCAGCTAGGGTGCCCTGGCTGTCAACAGAGGCTGATACACACCCCAGCGTAATCCAGCTCAGCATCTCATGCGTGTGAGGAGTTGCTCCTCTGAGGTGCCAATCTCTCATCACGCCAATGCCATCAACGTGAAACCAAGCCTAGAGCTCCATCTTTCCTGTTTTCCTCAAGCTCTCAAGATGTATCAGAAGACAGCCCTGGAACTTTATCTCATGCCATATGCCAGCTTTCATTATGGATATAACGTCCCTTATCTTTGCACTTCAGGCCTCAAGAGCTCACGGCGTACCATACTTTGGTGGAATGCCATGGCATCACAAGGAAGAGTGTCTTCTAAACCTCGGTGAAGATCTACTAACATATGACAAATTGCATTCAGTGTGAAGCGTCGCCCAGGCTGCTGAGAGTGAAATAGCTCAGGAGGCCCTCGAGAATCTGCAGTAGCCCTAATGTGCTGCTGCAGGAGCACTCTGCACAGCAAACGAGCACCACCACGACGATTCTGTGCTTCCTGAAAGAGGCCCTTGATGTTCAGGAGGCTGGAAAGAAGACTTTCAGATTGGAAGATTATGGTGTTCGCCTTCTCAGGATTTCCTATGCCTTCCAGGCACTGAGAAAAATGCTAAAGAGCTACAAGCTGCAATGAAAAATGGGCACCTAAAATCTTCTGAACCCCGGGGTAAGGTCTTTCAGACTGCTGAGCCCTGCTCGGGGTCACGGGTGAAGGTTACCCCACTGAAGCCAGAGGAACCCACAGCCTTTGGCTTCAGTACTCTGATATTTCCCAAATGTGGCATGGTAACAGGGTAGGAGTAAACTCTCCTAAATCTGCCACCAGCTTACTAAGTGACAACGAACAAGCCACTTCACCCATCTGGATCATACTTCCACATGAAGGAGAATTGGGTACTACCTTTTATCGGTTTTCTCACTGGAGAATTAAGTGATCTGATCCATAAGCATCATATTCACTGTAGGTCACCTCACTTGAGATCCCTTTTGGGGTGAGTGCAATCAGTAATAAAACTTCCCCAGACGTTCTAAAACTAACAGGTAATTTCTTGAAAGAGGAAATCTCCCACCTAGCCTAGAGTAACAACACTGGACCTCGTTTTGATGAAGAAAGAAAAATCAATTGATGACCTAAAATGAGTGGTTGCTTAGATACTAGTGACTATGATGATGAGTTTACGCGTATTGTGTCCAAACAGAACACACCACTGACCAGCACTACAGGAATTTCTGAAAGGGCTGATTTTTGCCATCCTAGTGAGATTGTCAGCATCACTGGCAGGGACACAAATTTAAAGCGAGAAATCCTAATAGAAGACTGAAGTGCGAATTGTTCTCGAATTTCCTACTGGAGGCTGCGAAAACCAGAATCCCCCAGTTATGACAGTGCTCTGCTGAAAAAAAAAATCTTTTTAAATATGGAAAGGGGATATGGAAGTGGCAGCAAGGCATTAATTTTCATATATTTGTAGAGTCAGGCAGAAAACAGGAAGGAAATGGCAATTAATATAATTTACAAAACACATGACTGATACTGGGGAAATGAAGGGAACAATGAAATAACCAATACAGCTAGAAATAATTAAAGCATATTTTTCAACATGATTTATTGCTAGAGTCTCACAGCAAAAATGTTCTTAGGCAAGTAGAAAATGTAGAAATTTTCAAAGGATAGATATTTTTGTCTGGATATCAAACTGAGCAGGAATTTTATACCGAGGGTGGAACAGAAAGATTGCCATCTGTGATGAAAAGGGGATGTGAGGTAGCATTTGCTAAAATTAAACCTTTTTTAAAAACAACAGATATATATCTTGCACCAAGAGCCTTGAAGGGATGAGGAACTCAGTAAAGTTAACTTTGACAGATCTTGGGAAAGGAAGAGAATTTCAGATGGCTGCAGGACTACCAACGTCATTTTGAATACTGAAAAGTATAAAGGGGATGAACTAGGGAATTACGATCCAACTAAGCTGATGCTGATCTTGGTTAAATAACATAACGCTGAATTCTAGACTATATCAACAAAAAAATGTGAAGCAAAAAAAGCAATTTAAGCCTTCAACGTGATCTCATGGCAAGTGGGTTTTTCAAACTATCCCTTTTTTGGATTAAAGAACAGTTGATCAATTGTTAAAGAACAATTCTTTGGATTAAAGAACAGTTAGAGTCTCGTGTTTAAAAGCGTGTGCCTTAGTACCACACAGCATCTTGACTTTAAAAACTTCCGGCAGCATACAGTAAATGTGTTGCAATTGGCTTACTGACAGATCTGAAAAGATAGGTGTTAATGGGAGGTATTTTTTAGAAGAAGTTCCCAAGAACTGGTCCTTGGTCTAGCACTGTTTTCATTTTTATCCCACAGATCAGTAGGTAGAAAGCAATGAGAACAAGTCACTGCTACAAAACGCATCAACGGCCACAGCTACAAAACCAACCATGAACCCGGAGAAGGTGATGCAGATGGCAATTCTTCACGGATTTGGGTCACCACATGAACCCTCGCTGCAGTAATAAAAAGGAGTGGGGAATGTGTGATTTATAAGAAGAGAGATACCGAACAAAGGCGAGTATATAGAGAGACTAAGGGAAGAAGAGATGGCTTTCAAACAGACACGGAGGAAAACTGTCCAACAGGAAAGGGAAGGGAAAGGAGGTAGATGACCCAAGGCATGATTCACTCGGCCTGCTTTCAGATTTTTAAGAAGAGGTTGGACAAACACCTTTCACAAACAGCATGTGTATGTTCAAGTGGTTTGGTTTCTGGTTTAGGGGTGGACTAGATGACCAGGTAGCGTCCCAGCCAATCCTGCATTTGGAGGTTTTTCTGCGTACACGGGAGAGTGTCTGTTCCTCTACAATACATCTGTTCCAGATGTTCAGACGAACATGAAAAAGAATGGGAGGAGTTCAAGGAAGTGTTAAAAACGCTAAAACACTCAGGGATTTCACAAAGTCTTCCTCCCAACGACCATTTCCTTACAGAGTAGAAATATCACCCTCCAAGCTGGTTTAATAAAACTGGACTCCAGAGAAAAGGTTACTTTTCACATGTTTTTCTCGACCCTACATCACTACAGTGGCTTTTTAATGTTCCTAAATTCCACAAGGCATCTAGTGAAGCTCGTTAATAACACAGAATAATCATCCACTGGATTCTAATGAAATTTTAGAAGCTATTTTTAAAAAAAAAGATTAAAATATCCTGAATGCCTATTAGTTACTTGGGGTTTCTTCCTCCTCCTTCTCCATCAAATCATCGGCCCCAAACTTAACACAAAGGGGCAAGTCAATCACAGTAATTTTTATCTGATCTCTTTGTCACCGTTTATCTGTTCGGCTTTAAAAACAAAAGCTGCATGTGGCAGCGTCAGATGCTTCCCCTTTGTGCATTGCTCTCATCACCTGTCGCACTTCTCTTGTTAAATCTTTGATGGGAGTCTTCAGCTCTCCTGCAAAATAATTTATGCATTTTCCCCACCTCTGCAACTACCTTGTGACAAGAACAAGAAGAAACTTGGAGGAGGCTGTAATTGATGCATTTCCACCGTCTGAAATGCATGCCGTAAAATCAGTGCCCAGCCTTGTCGCAAACACACTGTAACCGCGTCTCTACTGCCAGAGCAGCAGTTCCAAACACAGCTCGCTCTGACGACGAGCCATCAGGGAATCTCAGTCACATTTTAGCCCATGTCTGGATTCATTCTGCGGTTTATGGCAAAGGAAGACTATAAATATGACATCTGTACAACGACAATCTGTCTGATCCCTTCCTAAAGGTGGGACAACCCCATGCACTGAATCCTTCAGATGTGAAGTTAAACAAAAAATAGTGAATTTGTCCCATTATCACTTCGAGGAAACGGTAATCTGTTCCAAGAGATAAGCAAAGGTGGAAATCAAGGAGAGAAGCGTCTGAAGAAATCGACCAAGCACAGAGCAAAACATCACCAGAATTACACCTGGAACATCTTCAAGCAGTTTGGAGGCATTCCCAAGGGAAATTATGGGACTTTGTAGAGGGAGCTATGGGAATTTGTGCGGGGTTCATAGGGAACTGCTAATCAGAGAGGCAAACTCAGCGACCCCACCTCCACGGCCTGGTAGGTAACGCGTGCTGCAGCCTGCTTTTGTCAAGCAGTGAAGCACGACCTGCAGGCTTGCCTGGAGATACAGAGGAGGTGTCAGTGGGATGCTGGCCACTGAGGGACTCCTCAGTGCCACCGGCTCTGCTCCCCAGCACTCAGCTAACAGAGCCGGAGGGAGGTCTCAGGAGTTCCCAGCGCCTGGGCTCTAACACATGCCAGAGCCTCCTCCAGAGGAGCAAAGATTAGCTTTGACATTTCCAATATCCTAAGGTATAAAACGAGAAAAAAAAGCAATCTGCCTATTTTTAGGCACTCTTCCAACCTATATTACTTTTCCTATAATAAATCATATGGGAACAAAAAGCTCCCAAGTTTAAATTTAACTATTTTCAAGAAACATTTAAGAAGAGCAAGTACATCCATTAACAAGGTCTCCCACATCCTGTATTTCTGTTGTCTCTCTCATTTGTTTTAATCATAAACTGGGCAGGTGGAAGGAGGGTCCTTGTGCTATGTGCTCCTGCAGTGCCTAGGGAAATTAGAAGCCTGGTCCTGACGGAGGACTTAAAACCACCAATGCCAGTAAATCACAAGACAGTAAGAGTCCATATGAGTTAATTTTCGGTTCATATATTATAGAACAAGGTGGCAAAAATCACGAAGAGGTCCAAAAAAAGTCACAAGGTTGTTTTCTGGGTCTTTTGCTCTGAGATCCATGAACGCTATCTTTTCAGTAAGCTGTTGAGATAGAAGATGACTGCTCCCTTTAATTATGCTGGGAAAGTGAGGAATGGGGGATGCAAAAGAGCTTTTTGAACTGAAAACTGGCACTGGCAAAAGATAGAAATGACTATACACAGGCTGTGCATAAATATAGATATGGAATTGAAAGGTTTTGAGCCACTAAAATAGCAAAAGCCTTGAACAGCCTTCAAACGGCAGTGGTGGGAGCAAAGCAGCGGGACCCGTGTACCCGGCAGCGATGTGCAGATGTGCCCAGGCTGTCTGTACACTGTGCGCTCTCGGGAACTGCCCGGCTACAGAAGGATGGACCCCAGTTCAGGTTAATTTGCTGAGTGCTTCAGCCTTTTTGCTTCCTCCTCAGCCTCCTTCATGGCCCCTGTAGAGCTCCAGTTTCAGCTGCTACTGACACTGGAGCTCATCATTCAAAATAGTGCCAGTCCGGCACTGCGCTGCAGTCCCGTTCGGAGTCCGGTACGGACAGCCTCTCATTAGCTTCCACAAAGACTTTATTCATTTAAGGAGACGATCACATTATGTTCCTGCCTGGGAGAGACAAGGACAGAACTCAGTCCCTGCAGACTTCCTTCCTGTCCTGGATTCTTACACTGCTGGCTGATTCTTCTCAGAGATATAAATTAAAATCTCCTTCATCCCAGTATTTTTGTCATTTGCTTGCAAGGCAGTCTGAGAGCTATGAAGTCTCTCCTGATGTCCAAATGAAGGCAGAGCTCTCTGAGCACAAGGGAAGGATCCAGTTTTACCCCGTGGCTGTACAACGCGCAGCCCAGTGCAGTCCTCGCTCCCCAGGACACTCGCCAGGCGCTCCTGCAGTATCACCCAAGTCAAAGGGATATTGTTTCACACAGTACCTACTGAACACACTTGTCACTTTCTCCACTTAACTACATCAGCTGCTTCTCCTTCTGCCCTCACCATCTCACCCACACCATTTTTTTTAGACTATGAACCTGTTAAGTTTCAAAAAACTTCTGCATTTTGGCTTTTCTGGAAAGATGCAACAGCAGCAGCCCTTCACAGGCAAAATCAGAACTGAGTCCTTAGGATAAAGGAGAAGATTATGATTTCATTTTTATCAAAGTTTAAAAAAAGAAAAAGGCTTATTTCTGAGAGCTGGAAGTATTCATTTCCCAGTTTTATATCTTGGAAAGCTTATGCATACGTCTGTACGACTGCTTGGGAATGTAAATGTTCCAAAGGCAAAAAGAATAAATAAAGAAGATTAGCATATATGTAAAAAGATGCTATATTTATCACAAAAAGGCTCTCATGGTTCAGTCTGCAAGAAATACCGCAAGTGTCTTGGGATTCGCACTGAAGCTGGGAGTCAGCACCACTAAGAGATATTCTTTAAAAGATTTACAGGGTTTTAAAGATTACAGGTCACTCGTAATTCAAAATTCAGTCAACAAATGTGTTGAAATTTCTTTCAAAGTGTGTTTGCCTACTGGTGACAAAATAGAGACATTATAGGTCTAAAGGGATTTTTTCTTTTTTTCTAATTAGGAGCACATACAAAAGAAAGATTGCTTTGGAAATGGCTTTGCAGCTTTTAACTCCTAAATAGGTGCTAGTCAAAACAGCTTTGAAAATCCTTTTTTGGAGAAGGATGCCCGTGCTTTCTCCAAACACCAAGCTGGAGGCAACGCCAGCAATGTATAGGTATATATGTTAAAGACTGCGTCTTTCTTCTGGTACAGAAGCTGTTTCATAAGCTAGAGGAAAACTGGAATATTTGGCCAATCTTTATATAACCTGCTTGTTTTCAATGCCTACCTTTTCAGCTTTCCTGGCTATAAATAGCCCTCCCTCACATGACACACCATACCTGCATGTCCCTCCCGTCTCTACACGCGGTACATACCCCAAGGAGGGGTGTGCAAACCGTTCCTGAGCTGTCCAAACTTCAAGAAAGACACGGGCATGGACATGGACAGGAAGAAACTACAGAGGAACCAGGCACTCCAAAGAGCAGTGATCTCGCAGCACAGGGCTGACTACACCAGATCTCTTCTCTGCCACGGGATCGAGTCCTGACTGCAGAGCGCGCCACACTGGTACCGCTGCCTGCAGAGCGATGTTTCACAGAGCCATAATTAACATTTAAAACAGCGGTTGCAGTTAAAACCTCCTTAGAAAAGATGCCCAAATCTGTTTTCAATAAAAGCATTTTAATTGCTTTAAAGATTTTATTAAAATCCCAACAGACCAATTACAGTCAATTCTTCCCAGTCTCTACCTGCCTAGTAATCACTCCGTTCACAGCAGTGGAAGATCTGTGCTCCATCACACGCTCTCCTTTCCTTCCAGCTGGTAACCACGCTCTGTACTCATAGACTGTTCCCCAGGTCGTCTAGCAAGTTTGGATTATCAATCTCTTTCATTAACAATATTCTACCTTACATTGAATTTAGGTTCTCGGATATTGAGGGGTTTACACCATCTAAAAGAACAAGGAAAGACCCCTCCCAAACAAAACACCTCGTGCCAAGAAAACACCATATCCAGGAAAAAAATCCATTTATAGAAAACATTGTTTGAAAAAGCAGTGACAACTTTAAGCTGAAAATAAACATTCTGGGTGAAATATTCGTTGCACTGGAGGCTTACATTACCTCCAACGGCAACCGCAGGCAAATGCTCACCATTCACATCAGCACCCATTCAGCTCTTCACGCCATGGCAACCACGGCGTTACATCACCCATCCTGTCAAAGAGAAGCAGCTCACTTCCAGGAAGCACTGCTCTGGCTGGCACCAGAGGCCCGTGGTGGGCAGGGAGGGTGCAGGCAGGGGAGCCGCACTGAGGAGCAACGTGGACATGGCACTGCTCAGAGGGACCACGCCCCTGCTTTGGTGCAGCCTTCATACCTCCTGCACCCACCAGCGCCGGAAAAGGGGCCCAAGAGTGATAGTAGTATGAAGAGGTAGAGATGATTAAAGGTGTGTAAGGGGAGATGACAACCTGGAAACACTTCTCCCTTCAGCGATGTGAAGGACGGCGTCTGTGCCTTGCAGGTCTGTCCCCGTTTCCACCAGCGACAGTGCCTGCACAAGGACATTACACACCAGGAAATAAGTTTGACTGTTACTACCCGTGCTGAGATTTTAGCACCATACTACAGTCCTGGAAACGTTCAACTGCATCATGTTTAGTAGTGGAGGATAATGACATTGCCTTAACATACCAAAATGGAGAAAAACAAAATCAGATTTTTCTTGTTTATAACATCCGTGTGATCCAGCCACATTGTTCAACAGCAGCAGAGTAATTTGGGAAATCAATCAATTTAAAATGGTTACACTTCCAAGTTAAAGCCCTGTGGAGATACACTGAGAAGCTTCTCCTGGTACCTCTTCAGTTTGCCAAGTCATAAGTGAGGTATAAAAGCTTCCTGCACCTTGGAAGTCTCTTGGGGTTTTTTGGGTTTTTTTTTTGAAGGGAGTTGGTTTTGGGTTTGTTTTTTTTAATAGCTGAAGAAAAGATGGAAATCCAAAAGATATTTTGTCCAACTCACTTTTAATGTTTTTCAACTGTTGTCTCCAGAATAATCCCTCTTTATCCATTCCTCCACAACCAGCAATTTTCTAGCCAGAGACTTAAATAAACCAGTGAGCAGTGCTGTGCCATACTGGTGTTTCTAAAATTAGTGGAACACTTGTAATTCTGATTCCCAGCCTCTGCTCCTCCCTGTGGCAGTCAGAATACAAAGCCAAAGGACACAACGCTGAAAGATGCTGGTAGGCAGAATGTCTCACGGCTTTGCCAGAACCCTGGTTTTGGCATTTCTGCACTACAGACCTCTCTGCGGCGAGTACTTTTCTTAGTTCACTTCATCTTCACCAGAAGATCCAGCCAACTTCCACCTCAGCTTTTGATATGTGGAAATGCCACTGTTCCTTCTGAGAACCCTTCAGTGTGCTCTTCAGGGCTGCTAACTCAGTTTTCTTTCCATTCATGTTGTCAGTGATAATCTCCAGTGCGTTAGCAGACTAGACAAAGATCCTTCTGGAAAAACCATCTGCAGCTGAATCAAGAGAGGTGCTGGGGCTCCCAGTTTTATTCCTGAGACACAACAAACATCTTTCAGCAGAAAGTGCTAATTTGCTTGCTGCTGAGGAAAGCCCTTCACAGCCCTGCCAGGTTCATCCGGGATCTACCCGTGTTTCACAGCTAAGCCTGAGGAGCAGGCACCGAGCAGAGCTGTCCCACTGTGAGCGCTCCACTGCGGTTTCAAAGCACAGCGCGCCGCCCTGAGAAACACCTTACCAGTAGGGGCTGGGCTCCAGCGCTGGTGGCAGGACCAGGACCGATGCTGCTGGGAGACCATCTTGACCAAGAAATGTATCTCCAAACCATGACTCCGCCTGGGTTTTCTCTTACTTCTTGCTGGAAGAGCAGCCTCTGCCAGATCTGCGCCAGCCCTCATCGAAACGTGACAGATCCTTATCGCACACACCCCAAAGGCAATAGTTGCACTGGCATAAGCTGGAAGACGCAAAGATGCATGAAGCTACCTCATGAGCTTCCTAACAGCCTTTCTCCAAATTACCCACTCCTGTAGTATATACAACGTTACTACAGTTTATCCTGAGGGCAAACCGGGAGTACTGCCAGGGGTTCTTGTTTCAGCCCTCTTCCTCCGGATCCACCTGTTAATTCCTCTATTACACCAAAAAGGAAAGATCTTTGGGACAAAGACCAGTTTGTTATTCTGAGTATGAACAACTTTTAGCCCAGTGAGATCACAGACAGTAACTAGGTTCTTGCTGCTGCTGCTGCCACACAAACATTTTAATTGTAGTCCTACTTCTGGTGAACTAGCTTTCCATTTTCCTTGCCGACTCCCCCTCCCACAATTACAGATAAATGAGCGAAGTTCAGCCCCTGACCCTCCACGCCCCTATTATCAGTGTCGTCCCACTGTTACAAGTTTTGGCCTTTGAATGACAGAACCTGTTGTCCCTTCCCAGCCCTTCTGGCCCACCTCTCCTCACTGCAGTTACAACAGACACCTCGCAACAAGACCCGCTCACTGAGAAGATGCAGATTGCTGCCTGTGGGAGCTAGACAGGCAGGC